>NC_079170.1:25503641-25511141 GCF_947568905.1 Ostrea edulis
TCATAAGGAGAAGTGCGCCATGTATGAGTGTCCAAGTTTGTTTTGCGACAACATTTTTTACAAACGTAATGATGCATATCGACATCTGCAAGAGGAGCATGCGGGGTTGCAGTTTTGCATTTTTAAGAAATATGACACCAATCCCAGATTTGTGCATCCACAGGGTTATTCGATGCCACTTCCTGCAGTTGATAAGAAAGCCAGGGACTTGGCCGCTTCTTCACGTAAAAGATCTGTTAAAGAACCCCTCTTCCATCTTTCCAGTAATGCCAATCCACGAGATGAGAGGTTTCCTCCTGGTGGATATAAACACTAAAATGTTCATATATTATGTATTATAGTTGTTTAAACAAAAATTTATTGTAAATTTTGGTTTTTTTTAAGGGGGGAGGAATGTAGTGGTTTGGATTTTTATTTCCATAGCCCTGGTTTCGTAATTTATATTTACTTATTATTTGCTAGTATTTCAGTATGATAATGTTATTTACATTGAGTTTTAAGTTATTACTTACGTAAAACCCCTTTATTGTTAGTCGTTTATAAGCTAGGTCATGTGTTGACTTTCCACATGTTTTACTTTTAAAACAGGAAGTGTCATCCATGTTGGCAGTCTTTCCGTAGTACTTTTGATAGCTGTGTTCTAATTGGCTAAGTTAGCCTTAGGATCTTTGATATCTATTGGCGTTTATTTTTGGGCATAGCTAGGGTATTTAAAGCCGTGTTCGTGTAGTTTTCTTCACTTGGTTGGGGATAAGCCTCATGGCACTTTATCTCTGCTTTTAATGCCAACCTCAAGGTACACGGCATTCTAGGTTTCATTTAGCACGTGCTGAGCGAGCACTTTATGATTAGAGTTAGGATGTTAGGATTTTTATAGATAAGTTAGGTTCCCTTTCCAAGTCCAGCCTGGTTTTAGGAGATGTGGATAACAGATGTTAATTCTAGAACCACTATTCTTTATTATTTTGCCCTTTATATTTTTGGTGTAGTTCATTTGCTGGGTTAGTTATTTTTAGAGCCCAGACTTTTCAGTGTTTTTCATAGTTCAACTCTAGAGTGTTGATAGCGTTCATATTGGGTGATGTAGCTCATTTTCGTTACATTTTCCAATTCAGTTATTTATAGTAGTGATTATTCATAGAGAGATTTTTGACCATTTTCATTAGTATGGAGGCTCAGTAGGGACATATATTTTTTTTTATTTAGTCTCTCATATTTTTCATAGATCTTCCACATTCCTGCCAATTTCTATTATTTATATATATATATATATTTTCATAAACTTCCTATTTATTTATTGAGGTTATTGTTGTTCATTTGCTAAATTAAATCATATTTCTGATATAACTTTATTTGTTTCTGTGAAATTTCCATAGACTTTACTATTTGTTATATTTTGATCATTACTTATTATTTGTTATCATTTACAAAGGTTAATTCTCACTTTATTAAATTCATAAAAAACTTTAAACAGTGTTTTCATTTAGCGTTGATCATAGTTCAGAAATCCCCTTACCTGGGTTGATCATTGTAAACTGGAGGTAGTTTACCACTTTAAGCCAAGTTGGCTGGTAACTTTCATATTTTATCAGTTAAAGAGTTCTGCTTTCCGGTTACAGATACATATATTACCGGGTTCATTATGTAATAGATTAATTACTGCTACAACAGGCAGTACCTCTTTATACAGGTGTTTGATCATTAACTACTCATGTATGCATTGTATGAACATTTCAAAAAACAAAATACTCTGTATTTAAATATACATTTGTTGTTATTTATGAAAGTTTAATAAAATGTTTTTAGAAATTCAATTTTGGTCAGCATTGTTGTTTAAAAGCAGTTAAACAAAATCATCTCTGTGTAGCGATAGATTGATTAATTGTATATAGTTTAATGTCCCTTTCGAGAATCTTTCATACATTGAATTACTTTTTGAATTCCAGCTTTAGGCAATCAAAATGTTTTACAGCTGGTGACGTCACAATATGATTGAAAAACTCGAGACGGGACGTAAAAGAATCTCTCTCTCTCTCTCTCTCTTTCTCTTTCTCTCTCTCTCTCTCTCTCTCTCTCTCTCTCTCTCTCTCTCTCTCTCTCTCTCTCTCATGATGATAATTCATAATAGTAAAACACATTACCACTTTCCCAAAGAAAGAAAAAAACTCACATCGACATCGAAGCATTCTGATATGTTTATTCGACTATCAGCAATTTCGTATAATTAAGAAATCGAACGAAAGAACTGAACCCAAATGTTTATTAAATCGAAAAAGCCACGTGATGCGAATTAATTTGATGTGTGTGGCTAATTATCGTGTACTTTCATAATACTTTAGATGGCAGTGGACATTTTCGTTGGTTTTGAAACATATGGATAGGGGTATACATCAAAGTCAGATTATGACTGACTAATGAAAAATCTTATTTCCCTTTTATGTCAATACGTGTAGTTAATGAATTATGACCCTAAATTACATGTAATCTATAAATATTGGTGCTGGTGCACAAAACATGTTCTGAGCAGGTTCCCCTTTTTTGCTTGTATTTTCTCTCATTTGGGCTAATCCGCACCACCTCCACACCATCACAGTACCAAACATGGAAATTTAGACACTGTGCACAATCAATAACCCTCTACCTTTCATGTGGGACTATCCACCTTCCCTCTCAGCTACAGACCTTTTGCTGGACTATGTATGTTTTCACCGGAATTTCTTCAGCAACTGACCACGTGTCTTAGTTTCGTATTTGCACCCATTTATATGTTAGGAATCATGGTGACACCTACATGTTGTATATCAACATTTTTATTAAGCACTCGGTTACATTTGACATGCATCCTAAAATTTGTGTATACATATTTACGCATGTAATATCACTTCAAATATGGGGTATTTCCATTTTTTAAAAACGTTGACTGTCCCCTGCTACATTATACCTTCTGAACAAAAGTAAAGCTTACGTTCTTCTATAAAAGAAAGGTTCATTGCTGAATAGTTATTACTTTTCTACAAACATGGGTTTTACGCTATACACTATGCACTCGCAATCCAAATAAAAAAACAAAGCAATTCCAGCTAGTTTTTTTAAGTCTTCACTCCATGCTCGGTCAGTAATTGTTGAATCTTAACATGTCCTTCTCGAACGGCGTAGAATGCAGCATTCTGTCCATTATCATCTACACTGTGTAAAAGGTCAGGGTATGTTTGAATGATATAACGACACATTTCTAATTCACCGTTCCTACATGCCGTGTGAAGAATGTTCCGTCCGTTATTGGCTTTATGTTTAACGTCTACCTCATTATCTGCCAGTAGTTGTAGAATTTTAACGTTTCCTCCTGTAGCGGCGTATAGAGCAGCATTCCATCCATCATTATCTACACTGTGTAGAAGGTCAGGGAATGCTTGGATGATATAACGACTCATTTCTAAGTTATCCTCGACACATGCCGTGTGAAGAATGTTCAAACCAATATTGTCTTTATGCTTGACGTCTACTTCATTATCTGCCAGTAGTTTTAGAATTTTAACGTTTCCTCCTCTAGCGGCGTGTAGAGCAGCATTCAATCCATCATTATCTACACTGTGTAGAAGGTCAGGATATGTTTGGATGATATAACGACTCATTTCTAAGTTAGAGTGTATACATGCCACGTGAAGAATGCTCCAGCCGATATTTTTATGTTTGACGTCAACTTGATTATCTGCCAGTAGTTGTAGAATTCTAACGTTTTCTCCTCCAGCGGCGAGTAGAGCAGCATTCCATCCTTCATTATCTACACTGTGTAGGAGGTCGGGGTATGTTTGGATGATATAACGACTCATTTCTAATTCACCGTTCCTACATGCCACGTGAAGAATGTTCCAACCGTTATTGTTTTTATGTCTGACGTCTACTTCATTATCTGCCAGTAGTTGTAGAATTTTAACATTTCCTGCTCTAGCGGCGTGTAGAGCAGCATTCAATCCATCATTATCTACACTGTGTAGAAGGTCAGGGTATGTTTGGATGATATAACGACTCATTTCTAAGTTAGAGTGTATACATGCCACATGAAGAATGCTCCAGCCGATATTGTTTTTATGTTTGACGTCTACTCCATTATCTGCCAGTAGTTGTAGAATTTTAACGTTTTCTCCTCCAGCGACGTACAGAGCAGCATTCCATCCATCATTATCTACACTGTGTAGAAGGTCGGGGTATGTTTGGATGATATAACAACTCATTTGTAATTCACCGTTCCAACTTGCCGTGTGAAGAATGTTGCTGCCGTCATTGTTTTTATGTCTGACGTCTACCTCATTATGTGCCAGTAGTTGTAGAATTTTAACATTTCCTCCTCCAGCGGCGTGTAGAGCAGCATTCCATCCATCATTATCTACACTGTTTAGAAGGTGAGGGTGTGTTTGGATAAGATGTTCACATGTTTGTAACTTGGCATTCTTGCAGGCTTCGTGTAATACATTAGGTCCATCATCTCCTTTATCGTGGTCCTGTTTGTGATCAGGCTGTGTATCTCCTCCATTTTCTAAGAATTATAGAAATTGAAAATAGAGTATATGTGTATGTTACTCGGAGTTAGATTAGTTGTATTATGAAATTGAAATACTCGAAATTGATACAACTAGACAATTTATGAAAGGACTGTAATAAAAAAAAACAACCTCCATCAGTACGGGTTTAGGATAGGTTCCACCGAGGGAACAAGATTTACAGTATGGGACGAGTCTTAGACCGAAAACCTTGTTTCCGAGATCTACTTTTTCTATCCATCAGAAGGAAGCATTTTACTGACGGTTTATCCCAATAATTTAGAGTTTTTGAGAAAATTCTAAATTCTCAAAAATTATTTGAATGCAAAAACTAGTAAAAGCTAGAAAAACACACACATATTTGTTGATGCGATACGTTTCAAATTTAAAAAGGAAAGAATGAGGTTTTTCTGCCAAATCACCATGTAATGTAAGACATTAAAATAATATATGACGTCCTAGTCAATGACGTCTGAGCCGTGTATTGTCACAGACACATAACATTGGGACCCACACTCCCGTTGATCCATCACCCGTTTTGATGTATAGAATAAAACCAATGATGAATGCTTGTGCTTTTCTCAAACTCTTAAGTTACATTGTACAGTTTTACTGCGGTAGACAACTAAATGATCAGGGAGTCGTTACTTTGCACTGAATGTTTTTTTTTTTAACTCTGACTAGACATTAAGCCTTGGATAAATGTTTCATAAATTATAGAAATATCCTTTAACTGCCAGGAAAAAACTTGTGCAGCATTGTAAAAATATGTATCACATTCAGAGGTCTTTTTTTATTGAAATATAAGAATTTTTACCACATGATTTTTGGAAAACTGCCAAGATCAGAAATTCTCACGTGCAACGTAAAGGACATGAAATTATATTTAATCGAGACGAAGTATATCGATTGATCGGATAAACATATTTTGTATCGATCGATCGGACAAGCGTAATTTTTTCGCGCTTTAAAGAAGGTATTCTAATCGTCTGACATAATGACTAACGTCCTTTTAAAACATGGATGAAAATATAAATATCAGCAATATTTACGAATATATTTTTCAAAAAAGTTCATCGCCTAGTTGATTATCTCAGTAGGTTAAGACATCGACAACTGAACTGTAAATCGCAGGTTCGAGTCTACTAGGGGTTTTCAGATTGTTTTCTACTAAAACTGCATTTTTTGACTACATAAAGTAAATTTAAAAGTTTTTAATTTCAAAATAGTGTTGTAGATATCCTTCATTTTCCATCCATATCAAATTTCTCTAGTGTAGCATACCTCCTTAAACACCTTTTCTTAAAGTTCTTTACACTTTTCGAAATCTTTCCGGCCCATAAATGTGGTGCTTGCACCAATGTTTCTTGTACAATCTGAAGTTGTTTAAAGAGCAGGTTCCGGTACCTTTTACCATTTTTTCAATGGGATTGTATTTCCGACTGTTGACGCTTTATGTGATTTGGTCAATGATGCAAATGGTAAATATAAAAAAAACTAGTTCTAATTGTAACGGGGACCGTTACATATGTTCCCCAAACCTCCCCCAATTAAAAAGTGATGTCCTTGTGAATCTATAGCAAAAAATCATTTTATTTTAGCCTTTAATTACATGTAGTACGTTCAATATGGTCATTTCAGTACCAAAAAAATGAAAGAAAGCGTTACACGCGCATACACGCGCACGCGTGTATGATTCCGAATTTTTGTTGATGTCGTTCAACAGGCATGTGTATCATATACCCACAGTGTGAATTTCATAACGTTTCCACCAAATACAAGGAAGTTATAGCGATTTTAAAATCGTCCAATCAGAATTCAGCACACGTGCATGCACGTGCTGAGCAGTAATTCTAACCACAACAATTTGTAAGGAGTAACAAAACACATCTAAACCATTAATATCAATAGAATTTGACGAAAAACGAAAACGTTATCGTCCTTTAAAAATTGAAAACTTAAAAACGTTGCACGCGCATGTGCGTGTGCGTTGGCATTTTTTTCTTACACCAATATATAGATACACATATTGTCTACATATGCTGTGAATATCATCTCATTCACTTCCTAAACAAGATAGTTACAAACGTTTTAGTATTATCCAATCAAAATGAAGCGCACGTGCATGCGCGTGCAAATTGGTAATTTTGACCATGCAAATCAGTTAAGAGTCTCAATATCTACCTATGATATGAATTTCAAGCCATTTCAATGAACAACAAAAAAGTTAGACTGATTCCAAAGTTAGTGTACAAATTTTGTAATGCGCGTGCACGCGCATGCGTGCACGTGCTGACAAAATAAATATTTTTCATATGTACAAATGATATACTATCATCCTCTTTAGGTTTTATATCGCTTCCTTCAATATTCTGATTTTCCATTTTTGTACCCAAATTGCAATGCACGTGCGCGCGCGTGCATGCACGTGTAGACAAAATGACTATCACTATGCACATCTACAAACGCTATACTATCATCCTGGAAAGTTTCATATCGATCCCTTTTGTAGTTTCTGAGAACACTACCGGACAAAAAAGTACCGGAGAAAAAGAATAATAATAATAATAACTAGACACTCATTACTAGTAATGAGTAGGTCTTCCGTTAGACCACTTCCGGTAAAGAGCTTTCTGTTCCTACGAAAACCATTTAAATGTATCAGAAAATGTGCCTTAACAATGAATGGGAAATGTATTATCGAATTTTTTACTCCTTTCTCGTAACTTCCGGTGACGACCGGAAGTACTATTCAGATGCGTTTTCCTATAAATGACAGCGACTCTTTACTGTCTATATTCCCTGACACTTTGAAACAGACTTAATAAACTAGTATAGGTTTCAATTTAAAAGAAAAAGTTTGAAATTTGCGATTCTTTCAATCACTTCCGGTGACGACAGGAAGTGACGGTCGACATGTTCAACCCTCTACTGCACGCCTGCAAACGGAGATTGATCATCC
>NC_079170.1:25516141-25611141 GCF_947568905.1 Ostrea edulis
TCTGGGGCCATACCATCCACCCATATAACTCTATACCCCCAACATCAAAGCCTGAGCAATGCAGACGCGCTGTGCAGATGAGTAAAAACTATATTGTCGATTGAAGTCAGCATTTCGCAAATTCTATGGCCGTTATAACGATCTAGTTCGTTAATACAACCTATCAATGGGTCAAATGCTGTCTGACGTGTTTCATACCGATTGTTAGGCCGTTCTTGGCACACTGATTTTGACTACTGATAACTCGGTTTACCTGATCAGGATATAGGGCTTGCGGCGAGTGTGACCGGTCGACAGGGGATGATTACTCCTCCTAGGCACCTGATCCCATCCCTGGTGTGTTCAGGGGTCTGTGTTTGCCCAACTATCTACTTTGTATTGCTTATAGGAGTTATGAGATTGATCACTGTTCGTTATCATCGCCTTTCATGACATACGTAATTAGCGTATTGTGTCGTTGTGTGTTTACATACAAGTCGTACAACGTCACAATAATCCAATCTTCTTGCTTTACGTCACGCTTTTCATGGTTAATATCAACTTATTTGTACTATATTATGCAGTGATAAGAATATGGAATCTTACAGGTCGTCTCTCCCCTCTAAATATGTTACTGCACGATTTCTAATAACTAATGATACATGTACATGTTCATAAATCATTTTGGCAGCTAGCTATTTCATGCCATTAAATGACCATTTTGTAAACTACTAGTTGCATCTTTGAAACATACTTGTACAGTTGAAACTGATACTGAAGCTATTCCTGGCCCACCTGGCCCAGAAATCGTCAAATGGAACTCAATAAGGACTAAAGCGAGGGAGCTACATAAGTATATAGGTCAACACTAATATTTATGCATGCAATCTTCAGTTCTAGTAGTTTTGTTATTGATATTTGAAGATGATTTTATGTTCAAAACAACCTTCAAATTATCTTAAGAAATGCTGAACACTATCACACTCCCAAACCAATGTTCAATTGTTTCGTCTTCTATCTGGCAGAATGTACAATTCTTATTATCTCTACGTTTGATTTTGAATAAACATGAATTTGAAGCTAAATTTTGTTCAGAATTCTATATTGAAACCAATGATTGTAGTTTACAATTACTTGTAACTTTAAAAAGCAATCTGAAAATTATTTTCCATTCTGTGTCATTTAATTCAAATATTTCAGTCCACTTTCTTTTACCAATACGCAAGATCGCGACTACTTTTTCTGTCTTGGTTTTAAATTTTACTTTCCCCTTTCAAAGTCTCGCGAGACCCAGAGTTTGCGAGAATTTGGGCATGTTGGTAAATAATACCAGTTCTGCAACTTTTGTCGTGATCGATTCGCCCGATTTTAACAATGGTGTACTGTCATTGCATTGCAGTAGACTGTAGTTAATGATTCAAAGAAGAAACATAATACGCAGAAATATCCACAACTGATAGATTTTAATGGAAATGTGGTGGATTTTTTCCCACTGCTGTCAGCCAGGAAATCCCCAAAGCTGAGAAGAGCTTGCGTCAAAACTAAATTCAGAAGTTCATTTGTCCTGTATCCAGACGCTTTTACACACCTTTCCTCTAAAAATGCTTTTAATTGTGGAAAGCACGTGGAGGTTAAATCGTCTTCCGATGCCATGTTTTGAATAAACAAAAAATGCCCAAGATCGACACGCTTTTCCGGACTTCTTTACAAGAGAGTTCCGCTAACTCGGTATTTACGATCTTGCGTATTGATTATGTGCAGTTTTGATTGAGAAGAGTATATGTTGTATTGTAGAAGAATACAGTGTATACATGTATATACTTGACATAATCAAAGGGTTTGGTAATTGTTATTTGTTTTTATCAAACTTGACTTTTTTTCATCCATTCTTTAATAGCATTCATCACACTCATATATTCTAAAAAGAATTAATAATTTTTACAGACTTGAATATATACTACATGTATGTCAAGAAGTTTTCATGTAAATATAAACTTTTCTGGCCCAGTGGTTCTTGAGATGAATTGTTTTTAAATATTTCCCCTGTATATTTGTATGTAAAACTTTGACCCCCTATAGTGACCCTACCCTACCCCTGGGGGCCATGGTTTTAACAAACTTGAATCTGCATTATATCAGGAAGCTTTCATGTACATTATACATGTACATATAAATGTAAATTTTTCTGGCTCAGTGGTTCTTAAGACGAAGATTTTAAAATATTTTCCCTATATATTCCCATGTAAATTTTTTATCCCTATTGTGGTCCCACTCCACCCCGGGGGGTCATGGTTTTAACAAACTTAAGTCAGAACTATGTCAGGAAGCCTTCGTGTAAATATAAGCTTTTCTGGTCCAGTGGTTCTTGAGAAGATCTAAAAAGATTGTTTTACTATATTTCTATGTAAAACTTTGATCTCCTTTTTTGGTCCCATCCTAACCCCGGGGCCATGGCTTTAAGAAATTTTAATCTGCACAATGTCAGGAAGCTTTCAAGTAAATTTATACTTTCCTTGCCCAGTGTTCTTAAGAAGAAGATTTTAAAAGATGTTCCCTATATATTTGCACGTAAATCTTTTATCTTCTATAGTGGCCCATCCTACCCCGGGGACTACAGTTTTAACAAACTTGAATAGATGCACTATGTCAGGAAGCTTTCATATGAATTCCAGCTCTTCTGGCCCAGTGGTTCTTCACAATATTTTTAAATGACCCCATCCTATTTTTGCATCTTTGTGATTATTTCCCCTTTGAAGTGGGCATGGGCCTTCATTTGAACAAACTAAAATATCCTTCACCCAAGGATGCTCTGTACCAAGTTTGGTTGAAGTTGGCCCAGTGGTTCTGGAGAAGACGATGAAAATGTGAAAAGTTTACAACGCCGACATCAACGACGACAACGCCGACGGACAACGGACAAATTTCGATCAGAAAATCTCACTTGAGCCTTCGGCTTAGCTGAGCTAAAAAGACAAGCGACTTTTAAAAACCACATACATGTACATATTACAATTTAATGAACATTATGTTTTTACTTGTTAATCAATTACTTTCAACATTCATCATATTTATGCCTCGTTCACACTGATGCGCATTAAATGACATAGTCTTCCGCCGTAGGTATATAAATGTGAACCATGATCAATGTATTTTTTCCTCTTTGAACATTCAGAAAAACCAGTAACAATAAAATTCACGCTTGTAGACATATAATACGCGAAGAAAAAATGGGGGCTTATTCCTGGGGGTCAAGACCGAAGTGTAGTAGAATTTACTATACCAATATGGGATTTCAAAATTTCCTCTGACCCCGCTGAATCCGTGATTGAATGCAAGTGCGCAAAGTACCCAGTGTCACTAATATTGGCAATCGTAACTACTCGGCTATTTCCGTAACCGCAAATGAACCGGTTACGGGAGAAGGCGAGCGCGTGATCCATTTGTAATATTGACAGACTTATGTACCATGATGTTGCCTGTTTTGATAACGTCATAGTGATGTTGACGACGGCCGTAAACTTGACGTTGGCACTCTCGACATTTGGCGTGGCAGCGCCAGAGTTCGTTTGCTTACAAACCAAACTCTTCCAGCTAGGCATTTTGGGATAGTGATATCTTAGGCCGCGTATACTGTGTGACATCACTGTAGAATGACGAAAAACATAACGTCAAACGTAAACAACTTTCAAAAGAAGAACGTAAACATAAAGTTAATTACTTTACACAATAATTTGAACAGAGTCTCCCTACTTTTTAAAGATATTTTCATAATTTTATGTTTAAAATAAAATCAATACTTTTATATTGTTGCTCTTAATGCCAATATCTTCAAACTTTTAACTACGAACTACTTCTTTAGTGTTATTTTCGTGTGTGATAATCGGGGACTCACAATATACAAATCTGTATATTGCACTGCGTCATATAGGAGAGGTATATTCGTAGGTGACGTAATGAGGCCTCGACGGGGAGTTTGAGAAATGATTAAATTATTTAAATTAACGTAGTTCCACCCTCCTGTGACGTCATGTGATTTCGCAAAGTCAATGATTTATAAAGATTTATGCATGACAGGAACATAAATTTTGTTGGAGTCTATAGAATAGTTTTTGTAAAAAATCTTGTTAACGATAAACTATTTCAAAAGTCTAAGTAATATATGAATAATCAATTATATGTTTGAAAATATTAATCCAAGGAAAATAACTCTGTTTTCATAGAATCCTTTATGAAGTTCATCATGCAATAGATTTCCTTTATTTTTCACAAACATTTTATATATATTTTTAAAGAAACAGTTTAACTAAATTGTTAAGAATACTAATATATCTTCAAACTTCCACCAGAGTTCCTTTGCTCATAAACCAAACTCTCAAACTTCCGTCAGAGTTCGTTTGCTTACAAACCAAACTCTTCCATTTAGGCATTATGGGATAACGATTTCTTAAGCCGCGTATACTGTGTGACGTCACTGTAGAATGACGAAAAAATATAACGTCAAACGTAAACAACTTTCAAAAAAAGAACGTAAACATCAAGTTCATTACTTTACACTATAATTTGAACAGAGTCTCCCTACTTTTTAATGATCTTTTCATCATTTTATGTTTAAAATAAAATCCATACTTTTATATTAATGCTCTTAATGTTAATATCTTCAAACTTTTAACTACGAACTACTTCTTTAGTGTTATTTGCCTGCGTGATAATCACGGACTCACAATATACAAATATGTATATTGCTCTGCGTCACATAGGAGAGGTCTATTCGAAGGTGACGTAATGAGGCCTCGACGGGGAGTTTGCCAAACTCTTCCACTTAGGCATTATGGGATAGCGATTTCTTAGGGCGCGTATACTGTGTGACGTCAGTGTAGAATGACGAAAAAACATAACGTCAAACGTAAACATTTCAAAACAAGAACGTGAACATCAAATTCATTACTTTACGCTATAATTGGAAGAAAGTCTCCCTACTTCTTGATGATCTTTTGATCATTTTTTGTTTAAAATAAAGTCCATACTTTTATATTAATGCTATCAATGTCAATATTTTCAAGCTTTAACAACGAATTACTTCTTTAGTGTATGCGTGCCTGCGTGATAATCGCGGACTCGCAATATACAAATCTGTATATTGTACTGCGTCACATAGGAGAGGTTTATACGTAGATGACGTAACGAGGCCTCGACGGGGAGTTTGCATAAATCTTTTAACAAGTGTTTGTGAAATTTTGACAATGCTGTTTAAGGAAAATTGCAATCTTCTGACGTTGATAACAGGTACACGAATATGTGTCAAAGGATGAAATAATTATAGGTTATAAACTTTCTATGGGAAAATATGACGACCGAGTTTTTTGGCGCGTACACGGACCGAGCTTGGGAGGTCCGTCCGCGACAAAAAACGAGGTCGTCATATTTTCCCATACAAAGTCTATAACCTTTTTATTATATACTTTCAATTTCATTTAGAAACTAACAATGATTTATTTTATCAATTTCTTTATTGGTTTAACTGAGTAAAAGATGAAAAACACGAAAAAATTGAAAATTAATGACGCAGTAATTTGCTTGTGTATTGATTGTGACGTAATGTTTGCGGGCCAGGATGTTTCCGGGCATATATCGTGTGATATATGCCCGCAAGCTTCTAAAGAAAATAGAGGAGATGAAATTGAAAGTATATAATAATATACATTTATTGCATGATAGTGAGGGAGATATGAAGATTCATTCACCCAAGAAAAATCATATTCCCCGAGGGAATAAATCTTCATATCTCCCTCACTATCATGCAATAAATTGTTTATTATACCGAAACAAAGCAAGACTCAAAAGTGCATTTGAAATTGGAGTCCGCTCATCTATATATCTGAGATCGTCCTAACGGTAACACCGCGCCGTCAACGTATTACGGTAGAAAGTACAAACAACGAAATACAGTGATATGATAACCAGTTTCTGTATTTCCATTTTCCTTGAATGTCGATTTACTTGCTTGTTTTTGTATCAACCAAAACCATGCATTCAACCGTGTATCAGAGACCCGCATATTTTGTGCCTTACGAACTATGAAAGTAGAATGACTCGGACTTATTGTGACGTCACCATACACTTCGTCTACCTTGACGTTAAATTTATGGAAAATGCACGAGGCTGCCCAAGGGGTAAATATGATAGGGAAATATGATGTTTGAGAGGGAGATATGAAGTTTTGTTATCCCTGGCATGTGACCGTCTAAACCAATCAGATTACACGTTCCATAGAATTCTCACACTGAGGTAAAATAATTAATGTTTAACATACTAATATAATTGCATTATGTTACTCATTTCATTCATATTCATCGGGATGAACGCGCTGATTTGCAGAGAGAGAAGTGTGAAAGGTCAGTATGGTTTGTGTATGGTTGTGGGTATCTTGTGAGTTGTTTTACTGGTTTTGGTGCTACATAGGTGTAGCGGTCAGCTGGGTTCGATTGCCGGTGGCCAGATAGCTCAGTTGGTAGAGTACCTGACTAAAGTTCAGGGGGCCCGGATTCGAATCCCGGTCTGGTCCGTTGCATTTTCTCCCTTCCTGTTACATTTGCAAGATTCACGCCAATTCCAAAAAGACTAACCCAATAACACTCCTACCCGGACTGAGTGACTATATTATTTATGTAAATCGTCATATCAAAAAAGCTAAGTTTTACTACAGTTTCTATTTTTCCGAGTTTACGGTAAGAGTTTGAATTTACTTTATTGGTAAATATTTATCTATAACATTAATTTATAAACATTTTGAAATCATTATTTTAATATAGCTAAAAGTGTGAATGATAGGGTGATCATATACAAACTTGGATATATATATATATATATATATATATATATATATATATATATATATATATATATATATATAAGGGAATAATGATCAGAGATATACATCGGTGTGAAAAAACAGGTATTACATTTGTAATCCATAATAAAGAGTTCATTACACAAAGGCAATATATAAACGAAAATATAGTTGTATTGTCTCTTTGGGAACCACATTATATAAACATTGCATGTATTTGAGGGTAACATTGAAAATTTCAATGTTACCCTCAAATACATGCAATATTTGTTTTATTATACTGAATGTTATGTAAACTGGAAAGCAGAAAAACTTACGTCTGTTGACATTTGATCAATCACTGTCGTGCGATATTTCGTATTTCGATGCGGGTACTCCCGTTTATTACAAACGCTCAAACGACGTCGTCTAGCAATCTATGGCGAACTGTACGAGCATAAATTTGACGCATGTGATAATTTTTTATGATATCACCCGTTGTCAAGTACTGTTACCCGTTGCTAGATACTATCACCCTGGGTCGCGTGTTTTCTGTTTTCAGAGGGTAACAATATGTTTTTTCAAATGCTTCTCGACCAATCAGGTTTGAGTATTTTACATGAAAGTATAATAAAATTATTTACGACCTCTGCATGTCCATATTCATTGATAAATTATTTTCTTCGATATTATAAAAGTCTACATTTTTATATACATATGTAGTATGCGATACGGTTAGTTTCAATTAAAATTATGTTGTCACCATGTAATCTCTGCGAATCTTGCTAGGGCAAGTAGGATTTATTTTGATGCTGTTATAATCGATCATTGTGAATAGTATCCTCAAAGACAAGGTTCGACATTAACGAAGCTAGGATTTTTATGACATTGACAAGCATTTAAAAAAATAAACCTGACAATGCTCTCTAATCACATGCACTTCATATTTCAATGCTATGACTACTTGCGTTGACAGTATATAAATATTGCATGTATTTGAGGGTAACATTGAAAATTTTCACCCCGAGAAAACCATTGTCAACCGAGGCGTAGCCGAGGTTGACAATGGTTTCTCGAGGGGTGAAAATTTCAATGCTACCCTTAAATACATGCAATATTTGTTTTATTATACTGAATGTTATGTAAACTGGAAAGCAGAAAAACTTACGTCTGTTGACATTTGATCAATCACTGTCGTGCGATATTTCGTATTTCGATGCGGGTACTCCGTTTATTACAAACGCTCAAACGACGTCGTCTAGCAATCTATGGCGAACCGTACGAACATAAATTTGACGCATGTGATATTTTTTTTATAATATCACCCGTTGTCAAGTACTGTTACCTGTTGCTAAATACTATCACCCTGGGTCGCGTGTTTTCTGTTCTCAGAGGGTAACAATATGTTTTTTCAAATGCTTCTCGACCAATTAGGTTCGAGTATTTTACATGAAAGTATAATAAAGTGATTCATTGCATGGACTTTGAAATGTAGAAAACGCAAATGAATTTAGAAAAAACGATGAAATTTTAGGGGTAGGGTATTAGTCGTCTATTCTCACCACAGTAAAAGGATGGTACTTTTTCTAGATCCCCTTCAAATTTTTATACATAATGAGTCACATTTAGTGAATAAACATCGGGTATGGCATCATTCAAGACCCTTATCCCAGGGACTGAAATTTTGGTAGTATGGTATTAGTGGTCCACTCCCACTACTGTGAAGAAATGGTGATGTTACTTCTCTATTTACGAAGATCCGCTCCTCCCACTTTTTGAAATAACGCATTGCACTTAATGAGTCACATTTAGTGAATAAACATCGGATTCGGAATCATCAAAGACCCCTACTCCGGGGACTGAAATTCTGGGGGTAAGGTATAAGTAGTGAACTCCAACCACTGTGAAAAAAGGGTGACGACACTCACTCTAAATACGGAGATTCGCCCCTCTAATTCTTATACATAACGCATTCCATTCAGTGAATAAACATCGGGCTCGAAATCATAGAAAACACCTACCCCGGAGACTGAAATATTGGGGTTAAGGTATTAGTTGTCTACTACCACCACTTTGAAGAGGTGGTTATAGTACTATCTCTAGTTACGGAGATCCGCCCCTTCAAATTTTGATACATAATGAATCCCACTTAGTGAATAAACATCATGCTCGTAGTAATCGAAGACTCCTACCCCGGGGACTGAAATTTCAGGGGTATGGTATTAGTAGTCCACTTTCACCACTGTTAATAAATGGTGATGTTAGTTTCTCTAGTTACGTAGATGTGAACCTCTATTTTTTTTTTATATACACAACGCATATCACTTAGCGAACAAACACCGGGCTCGCAATCATTAAAGACCCATACCCGGCGACTGAAATTTTAGGGGTGTGGCATTAGTAGTCCACTCCCACTACTTTAAAGAAATGTTGATGGTTCTCTCTTTAGTTATGGAAATCCACTCCTCACACTTTTTCAAAAATAACGCATTACACTTAGTCAACAAGATCTGATAAGGAATAATCGAAGACCCCTACCCCGGGGACTGAAATTTTGGGGGTAGGGTATTAGTTGTCCACTCCCATTACTGTGGAGAAATGGTGCTGATATTCAGTCTAGTTACGGAGATCCGCCTTTCTATTTTTTTATGCATAAAGCATTGTACTTAATGAATAAACACTGGACTCGCAATCAACGAAGACATCTACCCCGGGGACTGAAACTTCGGGGGTAGGGTAATAGTGGTCTAGTCCCACCAATGTTAAGAAATGATGATTGTACGTTCGCTAGTTATTGAGATCCGCCCCTCTGATTTTAATGTATAACGCATTTTAATTAGTGAATACACATTGGACTCGAAATAATCGAAAACCCCTACCCCGGGTACTGAATCTTTTGGGGTGGGGTATTAGTGGACTACTCTCACTACTGTGTAAAGATGGTGATGGTTCGTTCTCTAGTTACGGAGATCGACCTCCTCAAATTTTTATACATAATGAATCACACTCAGTGAATAAACATCGGGCTCGTAATAATCGAATACCCCTACCCCGGGGACTGAAATTTTGGGGGTAGCGTATTAGTGGTCTACTACCACAACTGTTAGGAGATGGTGATAGTACTCGCTCTAGTTACGGAGATATGCATAATGCACTACACTTAGTGAATAAACATCGGGCTCGGAATTATCAAAAAACCCTACCAGGTGACTGAAATTTCGGGTGTACGGTGTTAATTGTCTACTCCCACCACTATGGAGAGATGATGATGGTATTCAAATTTTTATCATAATGAATCACACTTAGTGAATAAACATCGGGTACGGTGTCATCGAAGACACCTACCCCGGGGAGTGAACTTTTGGGAGTATGGTATTAGTGATCTACTTCCACCACTGTGAAGAGATTTAGACGGTTCTCTCCCTAGCTACGAAGATGCGCTCCTCCCACTTTTTAAATAACACATTACACTTAGTGAATAAACATCGGGTTTGGAATCATCGAAGACCCCTACCCCGGGGACTGAAATTTTGGGGGTAGGGTATTAGTAGTCCACTCGCACCACTGTGAAGAAATGGTGATGGTACTCTTTCTAGATATGGAGATACGCCTCTCCAATCTTTATGCATAACGCATTACATCGTGTAAGGAATCATTGAAGACCCATACAAAGGGGACTGAAATCTTCAAGGTAGGGTATAAATGATTTACTCCCACAACTTTAAAAAAAATGGTGTTGGTACTCTCTCTATTTATGGAGATCCACCCGTTTAGTTTTTAAACATAACGCATTACATTTGGTGAATAAACAGCTGTCTCGAAATCATCAAAGACCCCTACCCCGGGGACTGAAATTTCGGGAGAGGGGTATTAGTGGTTTACTTCCGCCAATGTAAAGAAATAAAAAAAAAAACAACGATGAGAGCTGAATCGTGCCCAATTGAGCAGAATTTTGGGAGATGCAATATACCCTTGCACTCTTTTAAAACTTAATCTTCTAAATGTGTGAAATACAATGTCCCTGATAATGTTTACTGTCAAAACACGGGTGATACACAAAATCAGATTGATAAGAACGCGCACAAGTTCAGTAGTTGGTATATAAGTTGAACAAAATCGGAAGAAAAAGAACCATTATTAAAATATATGTAATAAACAATGTAATTTACTGATTTTTCCTTTCAGATCGGAACTTCCTATTTCTCTGTTAGTGTTAATTACAAATAATTGTTTCTAGACAAGGAAATGGTTATGAACTCCAGATGAAGGAGCTTTCAGTTTTACTGTCCTCGGTTTGATCGGCAAAGCACTGCCTACTTTCCAGACTACTTAGAATGAAATTGCGATACATTGTCACCCTCTCTGGACAGACATATAGCTCTTTTTCTGCCTTAAAATCGACAGCTTTATGTTCTACTTCAAATATACTGTCTTTCCTCGATTCCAAAAATAGCTTCTTTAACAAAACGAATAAAGCTTTCGGAAAGTATCTTACTTTTTCATTAGATTTAATATACGATCCCGATAGTTTCCGAAGCTACACGATAAACGGAAAACCTGATACACACAAAATACGATACACGATATACCTGATAAACGCAAAACACGATAGAAAACGGAAAACCTGATACACGATAGGATAGGATACACGCACAATACGATAGGATACACGCACAATACGATAGGATACACGCACGATAGAGCACGATAGGAATGTCAAGAATAACGTTGCGGGTACTGTACAACATTATGACACCGGTGTTCATTATACAACACTATAATACTGTGATGCACGATACAAAACTATGATACCGTGATTCATTATACAACACTATGACACTGCGATTCAATATACAACGATATTACACTGGGATTCATTATACAACACGATGATACTGTGATGCACTATACAACACTATGATACTGGGATTCATTATACAACACTATGATACTGAAAACCTCTAACTATACAACACTATGATACTGTGAATCACTATACAACACTATGATACTGAAATTCATTATACAAAACTATGATACTGAGATTCAATATACAACACTATGATACTGTGATTCCCTATACAACACTATGATAGTGAGATTCACTATACAACACTATAATAATGGGATTCATTGTACAACACCATGATACTGGGATCAATATACAGTACAATGATACTGAAATTCACTGTACCACACTATGATACTGGGTCTCACTAAACAATACTATGATATTGGCACTCACTATTCAACACTATGATACAGGGATTCATTATAAAACACTATGATACTGGGATCACTATACAACACTAGGATACTTTGATTCAATATATAGAACACAATGATACTGGGTCTCACTATAGAACACTATGATACTGAGATTCAATATTCAACACTATGATACTGGGAATCATTATACAACACTATGCCACTGTGATTATTTATACAACACTATGCTACTGGAATTCATTATACAACACTATGGCACTTTGATTTATTATACAACACTATGATACTGTGATTACTTATACAATACTATGATACTGGGATTCATTATACAACAATATGATACTGGGATTCATTATACAACACTATGATACTGGGATTCATTATACAACAATATGATACTGAAATTCACTATACAACACTATGATACTGGGATTACCTATACAATACTATGATACTGGGATTCAGTGTACAACACTATGATATTGGGATCACTATACAACAATATGATACTGTGATTCATTATACAACACTATGATACTGGGATTCACTATATAAAACTGTGATATTAGGATTTATTATGCAACACTATGATTCTGTGATTCACTATACAACACTATGATACTGAGATTCACTATACAACACTATGATATTGGAACTCAATATACAACACTATGATATTGGAACTCAATATACAACACTATGATACTGGTACTCACTATACAACAAGATGGTACTGTGATTCACTATACAACACTATGATACTGGGATTCATTACATATCATTATGACACCGGGATTCATTATACAACACTATGACACTGTGATACACTATACAACACTATGATACTGAGATTCACTATACAACACTATGATACTGAGATTCACTATACAACACTATGATACTGAGATTCACTATACAACACTATGATATTGGAACTCAATATACAACACTATGATATTGGAACTCAATATACAACACTATGATACTGGTACTCACTATACAACAAGATGATACTGGTACTCATTATACAACAAGATGATACTGGGATTCATTATACAACAAGATGATACTGGGATTCATTACATATCATTATGACACCGGGATTCATTATACAACACTATGACACTGCGATTCATTATGCAACATTATGACACTTAGAATCATTATACAATACTATGACACTGTAGTTCACTATACAACAATATGATACTGGCATTCTCCATACAACACTTTGATATTGGAATTTATTATGCAACACTATGATATTGTGATTCACTAAACAACACTGTGATACTGGGATTTATTATGCAACACTATGATACTGGGACTAACTATACAACACCATGACACTGGGATTCATTATATAACACTATGACACTTGGATTCATTATACAATACTATGACACTGGGATTCACTATACAACACCATGATACTGGGATTCACTATACAACAATATGGTACTGAGATTCACTATACAACACTATGGTATTGGAACTCAATATACAACACTGTGATACTGGTACTCATTATACCACTATACAACACTATGATATTGGGATTTACTATGTAACAGTATGATACTGTGATTCATTATACAACAATGTGATACTGGTACTCACTATACAACACTATGATACCCGGATTCATTATACAACATTATGACACCGAAATTCATTATACAACACTATGCTACTGGGATTCACTATATAATACTATGATACTGGGATTCATTATACAACACTATGTTACTGGGATTCATTATACAACACAATGACACTGGGATTCATTATACAACACTATGATACTGAGAACCTCTAACTATACAACACTTTGATACTGGGATCACTATACAGCACAGTGATACTGAAATTCACTCTTCCACACTATGATACTGGTACTCACTATACAACACTATGATACTGGGACTCACTATCCAACATTATGATACTGGAATTCATTATACAACACTATGATACTTGGATCACTATACAACACTATGATAATGGGACTCATCATACAATACTATGCCACTGCGATTCATTTTACAATACTATGCTACTGGGATTCATTATACAACACTATGATACTGTGATGCTCTATACAACACTATGATACTGTGATTCATTGTAAAACACTATGACACTGAGATTCATTATACAACACTATGATACTGAGAACCTCTAACTATACAATACTATGATACTGTGATTCACTATATAATACTATGATACTGTGATTCACTATATAATACTATGATACTGTGATTCACTATATAATACTATGATACTGTGATTCACTATATAATACTATGATACTGTGATTCACTATATAATACTATGATACTGTGATTCACTATATAATACTATGATACTGTGATTCACTATACAACAATATAATACTGAGATCCAGTATACACCACTATGATATTGGGATTTATTATGCAATACTATGATACTGAGATTCATTATACCACAACATGATATTGGGATCTGCTATACAACACTATGATACTGAGATTCACTATGTAATACTATGATCCTGGAATTCACTATACAACACTATGATACTGAAATTTACAATACCACACTATTATACAGGGATTCACTACCAGGTATTACCTGCAATATTTCTAACCCCATGTAGACCCACAGCATCATTTCTTTTTCAAAAGGGATGGGGGTCAAGTTGAAGCAGATTGACAAAAAAGATGGGCATCCCCTTTGGTTGTATGTGCCTAAGTCCCAACCTGGCTCGAATATATATGATTTCTTTTGCACAGACCGTGAGTGCCGTATTTTGAATTTACTTACTTAAGAATTTTACGTGTATCGTGTGCAGCTAATTTAGTTTAGCAGGTGAATTTCATAATATATATAAATGGCTACCTAACATTCCTTTACAATAAAATTTGCAACATTTATAGGGCTTATATGAAAAATAAAATAATATCACTTTACCTAACATTTAACGTTATTTTATTTTCAATCTTTGTCTCCAATTATGAAACCAATTTGCAAATTAGTGCTTCATTGGAAAAAAGATCATCCCTAAACTATTATATTATTAAATTCATCTGTTAGACTAAAATAGCTGCACACGACACACGATAGGCACAAAAAAAACCAAAGGGGTGACAACCTTTTTGCCAGTCAGCTTCAACTTGATCCCCACCCTCTTTCAAAATGATGTTGCGTGTTTGCATGGGGTTAGCAATCTTGCAGGTAATACCGGTAACAATCTCTATTTCTCTAATTGTAATCAGAGATTGTACTCTGAAATTATCATACATTGCATTTATCATTAACCAGTCAGTGTTATGTCAACCGATTCGGAATAAATAAGAAGTTGATCGATCTTTTTGTTCGTCTTCCGATGAAAAATAGCCAATGTGGCTGGCATTTGCATTAATTATGAGTTCAAAGTGATATTCTTGTATATCAAACTATGGTTCGCCATTCAAAAACTCCCCCAGTTGCGAATAAATCGTCTATGGGTGTGTTTTTGTTTGGATTCACCAATCTTAGTGTGGTCTCTCATGAGGTCGCAAATTCAGGAAATCAGAAACGATAGTCGGGTAACGATTTTCTATTTCGAGTACCTTTATACTTCGATTTGTTCGAATTTATATCGTTATTAATCTTTAAAAAGTATTGTTATAAGGCGTCTATGAAACAAAGTTGATAATTATGGAGATAATTATGGAGAGGAAAGGTATTGTTAAAAAATAGGAAAGGTGAACGAATAGTGATCACTCTCATAACTCCTATAAGCAATACAACATAGATAGCTGGGCAAACAAGGACCCCTGGGCATCCCAGAGGTGGGATCAGGTGCCTAGGAGGGCTAGGAGTAAGCAAAAACCGTCTCCTATGACTTTTAAGGACCACCAATGAAGCTAGATGTAGTCAAATTTGACTTTGTCCTAAAACTCTAAACATACATGTAACAGTTTATTCTTTGGTGATTTCAGAATCGTTTCTGAGTGATTCTGCAATTTTTTGCAACATTGTTGGTACACGGGAGACACATTAACTGTAAGGAAGGCCTGTCCCGAAACAGGTTAGATTAATTTTTTGACCGTTTGTTTTCACGTCCCCTTCCAGATTCTTAATCATGTAGATTCTTCATCAGATTTCGATGAAATGTCTATGGATAAAGCGTACGACAGTATAAATCAGAATTATTTATCGTACTTTTTACCAATGCCTAGGTTGCTGTAACCAGACAGTTGTATATATTGTAATTTGATCGGGTTCGAAATTTTGTTATCGTATTACGTCATTGGACTGGAGATTCAGTCCGTGCAAAGTTTAGCGCTACCTTGACAGTGCCACTAAAACATTACGTTATGCATATTTAGCCAAGCCATAATGCGAGTTAATATTTATTTTTATATAATTGATCATGGTAATTGTTTGAATTGATATATATATATATATATATATATATATATATATATATATATATATATATATATATATAATATTGTAAGCTATGTATATATCTATACACTCACATTTGTAACTTTTCATTTTTGAGAAAGTGTAAACATTGTGATACTTTTGAGAATTTGTGAGCCTGTTTTATAAACTTAAAGTAATCTTTGCATTGTTATCTAATGAACACCAAGGTTACGTTTTGATACTATTGAAATGATGCGCATTGCATTTATACAAGCTTTTTGTTAATTTGTAGCTTCTTACAACATTACACACGTATATAGATTCTCTTGGACTGCATGGTATGGTTGAAAATCCTGCACCACGACCTGATCAAGGGATTGAATCTACCCAACATGATACAGATACTTCATTAATTCAACCTGATTCAGGGACAACATCATTTACCCTAGTCGAGGACTGCTAGACCCAGCAAAAAATAAATCTGTTCCAGGACACACAGATTTAGGTGAAAAGGAAGCAGTTTTTATAGATGAAGAAAAAGAATATCCTGTTCGCAGATCAAGAACAAAAACAAGAAATGGTCAAGAACTTTATGAAGGTAAGAAAGCCAAGAAAGATAGATAATTTATGGAGAAAAATAGATTCTTTCGTTAGCATTGAAAAGGAAATGTGTAGATAACGAACAGTGATCAATCTTATCAATCTCATAAGCAATACAAAATAGATCATTGGGCAGACACATACCCCTGGACACAACAGAGGTGGGAGCAGGTGCCTAGGAAGAGTAAGCACCCCCTGTCGACCGGCCACACCCACCATGAGTCCTATATCTTGATCAGGTAAATGGAGGTATCCATAGTCTATATCAGTGTGCCACGAACGGTCTAACAATCGATATAAAACATGTCAGACAGCATTTGACTCAATGATATATGATTGATTTGATTTTAGTCCGAAACATTTTTTGTTCTGTTTCTTTGTCTATCGGTCGGATATTGTAGTCTTGAATTGTGAGTGATATAGCTCATAATTTAAAAAATACACATTGCCTTTGACAAGTTTTATGGAAATGTGTTATATTATGTCAATGAACTGTCTTCTTCATACACCCAAAAACATACGCGTGTGCGGAAACAAACAGGTAAATTTATAGAAGTGACACGGTAAAACTAAAATGGAGCCACAAGAAAAAAATTTAGCAGACAGAAAAAGGCGAATTGCTAGAGCTGTGTGGACAACCGATCCTGTAAACAATATGTATATCAAATAACTCAAAAGAAGTTGCTAATGAAAATCAATTACCGTTAACATTGTCAACGTATTCTTTAGGTCGTGCAGTTAAATCGACTTGGTCCATATTCATCTCATGGTTCAATTCAATAATTTCGAATGTGTCATTCCTAGCTGGTCCGTCATCCTGTGAGATAAAAAAACCCTGTAAAAACCTAAATTGAAGATTTTAATTGTCGGTTTTTTATTGTTTCAAATATTTTAGAGCATTTTATTTCGCAAATTCAAAATATATGGCGACAACGTCTTTCATACCCCCTTATTATGAATTTTTATAATCAACGTTGTAACATCTTATATTTAAAATTGTCATAACAATTCTAATTTACCTACAAAATATTTCATTAATACTAAGTAAACGCAAATATACAGACCGTCCAATCTATTTTCATGTCGTCAATTACTCCACTCTTCCTACATTGTGTACATTCGTTTGCAGACTGTAATATGATATGGGAATCAGAAGTGTCAGAAAATGGGACTCTTGAACATCTATATCCAATCATATAGGTCCTGTCACGATTTGCTCCAAAACATGAAGTTAAATCTTTTAGATGTTTTTTTATTTTTTCAACTTCACTAAACAGTCTTGGTATCTTTTTATCTTTGAAAACAATGCCCTGTATTTCTATAGAATAGGGATGTGTATTTTTCGGATCCTGCAAATATTTCTTCTTTTCTGATATCCCTATCAGGATCTTGAGATGGTCTTTTTCTTTAAGTATGACAGCAGTGTGAAACACGCATTCACTGGTTTGACCACGCTTCTGATGATTTTCATCATTCCCATTCCAGATCCCCCAGCCTTCTTTTGTCATACATGTCGCAATTAAACGATGGAAAATCACCAATGGTAGATATTCAAACATGAAACAGACAGTGGAAGAACAAGTACAGTTCTGCAAGACATTCATGTCATACTTTTGCTTGTTCATACAAGGGACATAGTACTTTTCACCCTTTTCCATTTCAGCAATCATTCCAAGGTTGATCATGTGAAATATTAAATCTTCCTTGTATTTAGTGAATGACTCATGTTCCTTCCATATTTCTGTTACTAGGTTCTTTGGCAAAATTCCATTGGTGTTGAAGTTTTTCCACTCGTGGAATTGCTTTGCTATATCATGCTCTGCGTGATCTTCATCTGTTATAATGTGCTTGAAGGCATTTACAAACCACTGGACATCAAGAATAATGGACTCTGAGGAAGTGGTGAAGACAATAACGCCAATGTCATTAAACAATTTCAGTGCAGTAGTCATATCCTCTTCGCTTGTAATGCCCATTGTTTTCTTAGATGACAATGCCTTCCAAAGGTTTTTCTTTTGCAAAACCATTTGGCGTTTTTTGATTTCCATCAAATAGGCCTCTAGATGAACCCATGATGTAGGAATGGACTCTCCCCAATGACTTTGCTCCATGACAACCTTTATCATACTTAATTTGATCTTTTCAATATTTTCATCAGATTCTTTTTCCACTGCAAACACACTCTTTACGCTTAAATGACCTTGTAATGTTTTCGGTACACCTTCTAGTACTTTTGAAAAGTATTTTTTATCTGCCTGAAAATAAAACGATTAGAAAATTAGATTTTGAAAGGTGAAGAGAACGAACATCGATCAATCTCATCAACCCCATAAGCAATGCAAAATAGATAGTCAAACACGGAACCCTGGACACACCAGAGGTGGGATCAGGTGCCTAGGAGGAGTAAGCATCCCCTGTCGACCGGTCACATTCGCCGTGATCCCTATATTTTGATCAGGTAAACGGAGCTTTCCGTAGTCAAAATCAGTGTTCACGAACGGTCTAACAATCGGTATGAAATAAATCAGGCAGCATTTTACCCAATGATCGGTTGTATTGGCAATCTAGATCGTTGTAACGACCACAGAATTTGCGAAATGCCGACTTTAAACGAAACTTTTGAAACACCTGTACCATCAACCTGTTTGTCAGGAGCTTGCCTCGATTTAAAAACTGAACAAGCTCTTGCGTATCAAATCAGTTAAGAAATATAAACTCCATATGCAGGTTAATGGACTATTGCTACATAAATATGCGAAGTTGACTATCGTAAAGCTGAAATTATCCCTTTTGAAGTATGGAGAAGTTGACAACTCTGTGGTGTTTTTTTTATTTCGAGCCCACACGGATATATCGATTTGACATAGGAATTAAATTGATTATTGTTAAGAGATAAAACGTCGTCGATATATCTAAATGTCGAATTGAAGGCCACAGCGAGATATTTATTCTTATCACGCAGACGTTTCTGAATGAATCCATGGGATTCAAACAGACTGTTTGAAGACCCGATCAGCAAAGACCACGAAGATATTGTGGATGAGGAATTCTAGCATATTTTTTATTTTAACTTCAGAATACCTTATGTTGAATCAGAGTGGTGTCTAACAAAATGATTTTTAGGATGACTGAACACTAGATATCAATGTTTCTGTTTTCCATTTTCGTTGAAGATTTCAAAAGTAATGATCTTCAATAAATCGTGAGGTATGGTCGTGTCGAAATGTAATAGGTTTTGATGTTGTTGATCTGCGAAAAGTTTTGCAATTTCAAGTTTACTAAACGTTCTTTAGAATTTTTTAGAATCCACATTTGATTTACACCACTTGTGGCATATGTAGTCTCACAGTAAGTTTGAAGTTTCTACTTTACAGCTGTTAATATTTTCGTGAGGAGCAGAGATAGAGCACTTACTGGATCCAGCGATATATCTTTTTTTGTAATGATTTTATGTAGTTTAGGAATCCAGCATAGGTACGAAAACTCATATTCATTCGACCCACCGACTGGGATACCAAATGTGCCTAAAGCCGAAGCATGGTTTTGAGGAATATCATCTTTTGAAAGGGCAGTTGAGGAATAAGTACTGTAACAATCACCATATGCTTGTACCTGTATAAATTTAAATTTCCCGCGGTTGGGAATCGTTCCCATGATTCATTGCAAGTTAGTTCAGCCAGTCTGAACCTTGGCAGCTGGGTCATTACCGGCCGAGCATTCTAGCAGAGTAGAGGTGGCCAGGAGACTAGTCCGACATATAACTAGTCTGAGATATACATTAGCAGTTACTATGTTTTAAAACACTTGACAATGGCAGGGAGAAAGGTCTGTGGTGAGTACAGTTGTATTTTGTGATTTTGTAGTATAATTTCTTTTTCAAGTTAAATTCATTGTTGAACGCAATTCGTTCCAATTCATGCACTTGGCCAGCTCTCGCCATATTTTACCTGTATGTGTGCTCAAGTGTGACGGTTATCGAGAGTGTTTGAATGGCTTTTGTATTATATCGATAACGTTGTATTAATGCTATGTGGTTTTTATTTTCTATTGTCAATTGTCGCTTTATTTGGAAATATTTTGTCCATTTAAATGTCTTAGTTAAAATTTCGGGGCGGAAGTGAATGACCGGAAGTTGTGAGTATGGGCCGCCATATTGGAAATTATTTGTTATTTACATTTTACATTGTTAACAGTCAATAAATTTTGCATTGGATATATACATTGCCAATTGCCAAACATATATACGTATGTGTTGCCAAACATTTCATAGAACACTTGACTTAATAAACATTCATTGTTGCAGCGTCAGGGGTATTATCATGGACTACCAGTGATCGTGAAGACCGCCCGATACAACAGGGGTTTCGCAAGGACAAAGCGTCAGTGTATGGGTATATCTACCACTGAGGTTCCTGAATACAGTCCGGAGGTGTGGGGAATACCACTACTTATTCAGAGGGAAACAGATAAGTTTCCAAAGAACACTTTAGTCATTTGATGATTAGTAGCAGACCAAATCTGGAACACTCACAGCAGTGTACTATAGGAATAGTGGAAACATTCGGACAGTTTGGCAACAATAGCTAGCTTATATTTCATTAGAATTTTTTTTTAAATAACCCGGGATTAAATGTGAAAAGAATATATGTAAAAGTTTAGCTGTTTCGAATTGGATTGTTATTATTAATTTTTTTTGTAAATAGTAAGGAAGATATTTTTGAGTGAATCTGGGTGAGAGCGTGAGTGTTGGAGTTTCACTAAGTTATTTATATTTCCCCCCTTATTTCTTGTTAAATAAATTTCTTTATAACTTTGATCCTTTGTTTTTGTGTGAATAATGGAGAAGGCCAGCTTGACCACCTGACAAGTACGATTACCAAAAGTGGAGTTAATGCCAAAGTTCGTTTCAAATATAGTTGTAATAATGAGCCTTACAAATAGAGACAATGTTGTTACAAGCTTCGTCAGCTGGAACCAAAACATATTTCTCATGTAACCTATCTAATTCGTTTATCACTTCTGGTTTACTAAACACAGAAGGATATATGGTACGTACTTTTGTTTTAATATGTCTAATGCGGGATTTTAATATTCCTCTTACACTTTTAGTCCATTCTGAGAAGGTATCAAGTTTTTCTTTTTCATATTGAACCCATCGTCTGGCATAATCTTCGACATAATCCATAACACAGATGATTTTCTATCGCCATTTGAAAGACCGATGTTCTCTGTATTTAGAGCCTTTTAGAATAAGTGATTTGAGGTCCTCATGTTCAACTATATCAACATCACCAGTAATGACATGTCCAGCTGGACTATAGTTGAAAAAAAAGATGAAGAACAAGAACAGGTAGGTGGATTAAGTATAAGATGCTCATTATCTAGGTTCTGCAAAGTTTCTTTATAGTTAAAAAGTTTGGATGCAATAGTGGAAGTATGCTTGTAGGAAATACTGGGTGGAGATTTGAACTTGAAATAAGTTGGGATACAAGATTGAACTTTTTTTGACGAAGAATTTTGCTTATGTTGACGGCATCTATTCCTTTGTTCGTAAATTTGAGCTTAAGGAACTGGCGGCGTGATTAAGAAGGAATATCATGCATGACCTGTGGTGGTTTAAAGAACCTGTGATTGGCACATATTTCTAAATTGGTCAGTGAATGTAGAGTTCTTGTTAATCTCAAAGGGGGAAGTTGCTTACGGGGAAAGATTTTGCTTAGTGATGCTATCATGCAGTTGAAAATCGACATGAAGACAGTATTTTTCAAGTATAGATAACGTAAGCATATCTCTTTAATATTTTGCGTTTGATTTAAATAATCGACAAAATACTAACCTTCTCTTTTGTTTCTGAATGCGATAGAACCAGAATGACAGGTGCTGTTTCCGAACTGTATGTGTGGATTGATCCTAGCCAGTGGTTGATATAATCTGTTGAATATATTGTTTCATTATAGAAAAGAAAACAACGAAAGAAAAAAGTATGTGTAACTATGCTGATCACATTTTATTAGTCATCAGACACTCATGATATGCAGTTTATTCATTCATATTTTTAATCGCCAAAAATCATATTGTCAACTTTTTCAGTTGTTAATACATTCAATCACTTATCATTTTGATCACACTCTAACACTAATAAAACACCTACCCCTAGGATCATGAAATTTAAGCATCCTTTTAGTTGTGCTTTCTATATCAATAACACTACAATATGACATTGAAATGTTTTTACACATACACAGTATATGCCAAGTTTTTCCCCGCCCTGGAGCTAGAAACTCCACCCTGGGGATTATAAAATTAAATATTTCTTAGAGACTGTCCTGCTCTACGTCGCTATACATTTAGATTTTCCAACAGATATGTGGTTGTAGAGAAAACAAAATAATTTTCCTTCAGATGTGTGGTTGTAGAGAAAAATATATTTTTAAACGGTCAGTTTTTGTCCCGCCCCTAATACCTCTGGGGTATAAAAGTCCCAGAATTTCAAATTCATGTGTCTGTTTTTCCAAAAATACTTCATATTAAACTTAAAATAGAATTAAAATGGTAGTTATCAGGGAGATACAATTGTATAAATGTGAATGCAAGACGTACGACGATGAACACTGACCAACAGCTATAGGTCACGTGAGTTTATCCAGGTGACTTACAGATCTTCTCAAAGGCCATTTTGTAAAAAAAAATGTCAAAATCATTAAAATAATTCTTTATATATAGTTGGAATTACAATGTTATAATTTTATTGAAGAATGCGAACAAGCTCAATTTATGCAGCTTTAATTGTTTCACGTGGTTTCCGTGGTAATAATCGATCTGCAGTAGGCATTCAGAGCTGTTAAAGTTTCGCTTAGACATGAATTGGAATCGAATCCTTAACATCAAGAAGTTCCACACTGTACTCAGTAAACCTACGCATAAACATCATCGTGGATAATGTATTAAAGTGTGTTCATATCATTGTCCCCAGATACATGTAAATGAGATTCAACCGCGCTCAGAGTTTGTCTTGGAATATTATTGAATTGCATGTACACGTCGGAGAAATTTTATATGGATAGAAAGTGCTTTAAAAACATTTTGAAAATGTTCAATTTCACCTTACCTAGTGAAGGTAAACGGAGGTATAGTACAAGGAAATGTAATTATCTCATATCTACGTATGTAAGATACAGATATTCTATGAAAGAAAAGTATGTAAGATATTTCTATCTTTCATATCACGTGACGTTTATGTTACATATCCCGTGACGTCATAATCAATCCACAACTAGTTTGCAACTTACCTCGCCTCGATTGACGAACACTAGCGTCTGCAAAGCTCTTGTACCAAAAAAATGACAGATTGTGATATCCCTGATAATGTTCAGGTGTATGTGACCGGAATCAAAAATACACATTCCTTGAACAATTACTGCACACTCAACAACAGTCACAAATTCCTCATACACCCATGTCATCCGGTGCATTATGTCAGTTCACAGAAACCCAGCCCACATGGTCTATTAGTTCTAGACCTACCTCCGCATTCACTCTGTCAACGTCTACTGTCCGTGTCTCAGGTGAAATAAGTGCCTTAAATGTCCACGAGACTCGAGTCCTTGCACGCGTGGAAAACGAAAGTCTAGCCATGCCCATATTCACCAACAAAAAATACTTGGAATCTCTCTTCACACACTCGTCATTAAATAACTGCTCAATTAATATAAATACCAATGCTCCTCTAAGAAAAAAACGTGCAGTTGTGGATTCATATTCTGATTAGGTCTGTCGAAATGTTTCGCGCTGATGGACTGTCGAGTTACGTTACGCATCACCCTGATTATTAATTTATTCAAAGGGGAATAGCTCTAATACAATTCACTTATACACTCGTCGGCCGATTTTTTGTCGGCAACGTAGTTGCCGAAATGAAGGTCGTAGAATTCGATTCTGGTGTTATTTTTAATGTACAGCGAAAATTTATTAATTGGAAAATTCTCAAAATGGCGTCGCTAGGCACAAGGAAAACGGAAAACTCTAGAAATATGAAAGAAAAATACTCTCTTATGAGTTGCCATGCAATATTAAGGTGATTCCACCCTCGAGGTTGCAAAAAAGCGGTAAAACCCTCGGCAAAGCCTCGGATTTCACAGCTTTTTTGCAACCCTCGCGTGGAATCACCTTATATTCCATGGATACTCATAAGAGAGTCTTATAATCTCCCTTATCTTTGAAAACTACACCTATAACGATGTATTCTATTAATATGAATATGAATTTCCACTCAATATAGATATAACTTTCCTACCTTGATGAGTCCAATCACTGTATATGAGATCCTTTGTCTCAAGCGCGTTGGTTGGTTTTTCTGTCAATTCTTTAGACATATCCGTCACTAGGATGTAAAAAGTCTTTGGACTTAAGAAGATGTGGTGACAGGCGTAGTAAGCATCTTGACCAGCAAAATCCAACAAACTTATCGTCTTTACTGGCTTATCACTGACATTAGGTAGGATAATACCTATGTCAAGTCCCGGAATTTGTTGATTTTCATCAGTCTTATTCGGAACACTGTCTGTAATCTGATCTTTTACGAGATGATTATCAAGATATTTTCCAGTTTTAGGAGATTTTTGCTCAGCTTTACTAGGAAAATTATTTGACTTTTCAAAGGTGAAACCAGTCTTAATTTTTTGAAATGGCAAATCATATTTCTTTTCGTGTTTTTGAGATGAAGGTTCTGTACCATTTATTGCTGATGAAATAGTTGTACTTTGTATTTCATCATCAGCTTTTGGATTTGATTGTGTAGCGTTCAATGAAGTTTCATCAGATTCACTCCTAGAAGTTCCCAGAGTTATTTGCAAAATGTGTTTACTCTTCTGATCCTTGTTCACTGAAATTTAGATTTGAGTTGAAATTCAAAACGAAAAATGTATTTAACTTATTTAATTTTGACTTACAGATATCCGTTATAGCTGACAACTGGATAACATTCTAACAGCTAGCGAGAACTAAACATAAGTAAAGTAAATAGGTCAGGAGGTAACAGTATAATAATCAATCTAGGATTATAACTTGCAGGATTCATAATTCTATCTACATGTATCGGAAAAATTCTTTTGCATTAATAATCTTCTAGGTGAATGCAGAAATTGGAATGCATATCGTAATGATTGGTAAATAAAAATCACAACAAAAGTACAAAATGGTAAACCATTTCAGATTCATCAACAGTCATCTAAATGAAACAAAGCATTTCACAAATATGTGGTCCATTACATTTTGATTTAACATTTTCTCCAATAATTTGGATTACGGATTTTCGTGCATAATATTATGGAGTGAAGGCAACGTGTTTTAACCATTAATAAATATATTTATAAAAAAAACTCCTCATCGTTAAGACAATCCCGAACAATTAGTACTGCTCTTAGTAAAGTAGGAACTTAGTGACTGATCCTATTTTAGGCAAATCACCCTTACCCATCAAACTAGTTTCGTCTTCATCTAGAGTAAAAATATTTGTATGAACTTCTAATCCTCTCGTGGATTCTGGTGGATGAGATACATCTTCACCCTTCAATTTCTTCACCAGAGTTGTCTTTCCTGCCCCAAAGTAACCCACCACCATTCCACGGCCGCAGTATACCTTTGTACTCCCTTTTTTGTAGTTTCTGATAAAGGTTTCAATGTCTTCGTTTGACATTCCAAGAACTTCTACAGGGACTTGCACTATACAATTTTCAAAAGTAATTTTAATGCTTTCCACTTCATATCTAATTAAATGAATTTTTAGTAAATTGAAAATTAGATTGAAATGTGATTTTCCAATGTATGCGTCGTGCTATTCAAATCACTTTCGCAATCTCATGTCATCGTCTGGAACCTTCACCACAAAGTAATCAACAAACACATCCTTTACTATACGACAATAGAGTTCAAGCATTGATTAAATCATTGCAAGTGTTGATGGGCAAAAGTTAGAAACTCGTTATATTCGGAATAAAATAGCTATTCGACAAAGACTTCATATTGAGAGCAACATTATGACTTAGGTGACATGTTGTCAATTAAGAATACACATACTTACACATCTTTGCTATTCCATTGCGATATTTGTCTTGTTCTAAGGACATGCTTCTTAGGAAATCAATTCCTTGGTTTTCTATTTGATTCTTTACTGTAAAATAAGGCACTAATCGTTCGGTGAAAGGGTGATAATGAACAGTAATAAATCCTCTAACTGCTATAACGAATATAAAATTTAAGAGTTGCGCAAATACGGACACATGATATACCAGAGGTGGAATCGGGTACTTCGTTGGAATAAGTAAGCATCTCCTGTCGACAGAACATAACCACCATAAGTCATATATCTTGATCAGGTGAACAGAGTATCCCTTAGTGAAAATCAGCGTTTTAAGAATGGCTTAACAATTGGTATAAAACAACATTTGATCCGATGACAGGTTTTTAATGATAAACTAGATCGTTATAACAACCATAGACTTTGCATAATTCTGACTTTAAACGAGACGGTTGAAGCCTATCTATCATCAACTCGATTTAGATTTGATCACAAGCAGAACAGGCTCTTGCAAATCGAATCATTTGAGAGACATCAACGCCATACGTTATATCTAGTACACCAGACTGTTTTCCACATCTGTCTCTCACTGAAATATCGCATTGTACGTACAGTACCCGCAACGTCATTCTTGGCATTCCTATCGTGCTCAATCGTGCGTGTATCCTATTGTATCGTGCGTGTATCCTATTCTATCGTATATCAGAATTTCCGTTTTCCATCGTGTTTTGTGTTTATCAAGTCTATCGTATATTGTGTTTTGCGTGTATCAGGTTTTCCGTTTATCGTGAAAATCGTTTATCGTGTAGCTTCGGAAACTGTCGGGATGGTATATCAAATCTAACAAGAGGTACTGTGAGCAATGCTCACTAAGAATACCCCCGCTTACCCCAATCTCCCAAAGGGTATTGGTAATAGGTATAAACTACCTCTTTTCTGAGTGTAAAAAACAAATGGCATGACAAACCGAACCATATTGCTACTTCGATGTCCAGTGCGCGTGACGTTTAACCTTTTGACCCAAAATCGATAGGGAACATCTTCATCCCATGGGTAGTCCATATGTAAGATATGATGACTGTAGGTGGAAATGATAACGCTTTAGAGCCTGGAAACCATATTGCTACTTCGATGTCCAGTGCGCGTGACCTTTGAACTTTTCACCCCAAAATCGATAGGGAACATGTTCATCCCATGGGTAGTTAAAATGTATGATATGGTGACGGTAGGTGGTAAGGATAATGCTTTAGAGCTCGGAAACTATATTGCTACTTCGATGTCCAGTGCGCTTGACCTTTGACCTTTTGACCCCAAAATCGATAGGGAACATCTTCATCCCATGGGTAGTCCATATGTATGATATGGTGACTGTAGGTGGTAAGGATAATGCTTTAGAGCCCGGAAACCATTGCGTCTACAGACGGACGGACGGACGGACGGACGGACAGGCAGACAGACGGACAACCCGATTCCAGTATACCCCCCCCCCACAACTTGTTGCGGGGGGTATAATAAAAAAGTACGATACTTTCCGAAAGCTTTATTTGTTTTGTTAAAGAAGCTATTTTTATGAATCGAGGAAAGACATTATATTTGAAGGAGAACATAAAGCTATCGATTCTAAGACACAAGAAGAGCTATTTGTCTGTCCAAAAGAATGTGAAAATTTAATTCTAAGTAATCTGGAAAGTAGGCAGGAGTTTGCTGAGCAAACCGAGGACAGTAAATTTGAAAGCTCCATAATCTGGAGTTCCTACACATTTCTTTGTCTAGAAAGAATTATTTGTAATTAACACTAACAGAGAAATAGGAAGTTCCTATTTGAAAGAGAAAAACAGTAAATATCATTGTTTATTACATATATTTTAATATTGGTTCTTTTTCTTCCGATTTTCCCCCCACCTCTATTCTACAGCATTTCACAAATTCTATGGTCGTTATAACGATCTAGTTCGTCAATACAACCTATCATTGGGTAAAATGCTGTCTTACATGTTTCATACCGATTGTTAAGCCGTTCTTGGCACACTGATTTTGACTGCGGATAACTCCGTTTACCTGATCAGGATATAGGGCTCACGGCGGGTGTGACCGGTCAACAGGGGGTATTTACTCCTCCTAGGCACATGTTCCCACCTCTGGTGTATCCAGGGGTCTGTGTTTGTCCAACTATCTATTTTGTATTGCTTATAGGAGTTATGAGATTGATCACTGTTTGCTATCTTCACCTTGCATATACCAACTACTGAAATTGTGAGCGTCCTTATATCTGATTTTCTGTATCACCCGTGTTTTGCCTGCAAACATTCTCAGGGACATTGTATTTTACACATTTTGAAGATTAAGTTTTAAAAGGGTACAAGAGTGTTGTATCCCACACAATGCTGGTCAACTGGGCACGATGCAACTGTCATAATTGTATTTTTTTTTACTTGTACATGTATACATGTACCAATAGTCGAACGTGTAGATTCTGGAAACCTATGCTGGTTTTAATGATTATTTGAATTGTGTACACCCAAAACACAAACATTTTTAAGTGTTTCGAAATTTTGAATTTAAAACAAGCCGGGTTTTGTTTATGTTGTTTTTAATAATTTATTTATTTTTTTTGTTAACAAAATATTAATTCAAATAAATATCTTCCAATTACTTATGACTACCAATTATCACTCATGGTGTCGAAATATCTAACATATGAGCATATTGTGTAGTGTAGTTAGTTGTTTTTTTGAAGCGGTCGTTATGAAACTAACTGTCGTTGTTGAATGAGCGATAATCTTAGAGCTTGATGCAAAATAACTTCATCTTCGCTACACACAAAATATTACTTGGTTTTATTTCATATTCAAGATAATAGACATTGGAATAAGAGAGCTACTGAAGCATGATATCACTACATTATATTACATTTAGTTAATTCCCTGTATACTTTATATACATGTATCAAACATTAGGTGATGATATAAGTTTTAGAATCATTGGTTGAGAAAATTCATATAGATATATATTGAATTCTATACCGTAAATACTTTAGTTTTCTGATTGTAGCTGTGATGGCGTAAAAAAACCATAAATATAATTTTAAGAAAGTACGAAAGTGGATAAAAGAAATTATATGTTTTAGGTAGATCATGAATATTGAAATCCCTCAATATTGTTATCAACAAAATGTAATTATGTTGTAGGTACAAAAATTTCGTTCTGTCTAAATTGTTTCTAAATTGACAACATTTCTACCAGGTTTTCCGTTTATCGTGAAGATCGTTTATCGTGCTGTCCGTTTATCAGGTTTATCGTGAAGATCGTTTATCAGGTTTTGCGTTTATCAGGTTTACCGTGTATCCTATCGTACCGTAGGTGTATCCTATCGTATTGTGCGTGTATCCTACCCTATCGTGCGTATATCGTGTTCTATCGTTTATCATGTCAAGAATAATGTTGCGGGTGGTGTAGATGATGCAAGGTGAAGATAACGAACAGTGATCAATCTCGTATCTCCTGTAAGAAATACAAGGTTAAGATGTGGGCAAACACGGACAATTGGATACACCCAAATTAGTATGAGGTGTCTAGGAGGAGTAAGCATTCTCGATTGACCGTTCACATCTGTTATGAGCCTTATATCTTTATTAGGAAAACTGATTAGTATGTAGACAACATCAATGTGTAAAGAACGACCCAACAATATGTATGAAACACGCCAGACAGCATTCGACTCAACGACACGTTGGATTTGCACAAATGACTATTATAACGACCATATAATCTTGCGTCCTTTAAAATTGATCACACGTTGCACACGTTGCACATGTTCTCATGTATCGAATCAGCTGAAAGATATAAACACCATATAATGGAACATCTCCATGCAGGTATATATGGGAAGTTGACGATGGAGGATCTGAAGCCATCCCCTTTATCATGTTGTTGAGTTGTCAATTTGCAATTTACATACATGCCCAATACGATATCCAAATATGAACCCCGTAGGGGTACGGGGTAGAATAGGTCTTTAGTACCCCTTGTTTGTCGCAAGAGGCAACTAAATGGGTGGTCCTTCGGATGAGACGGCAAAGACCGAGGCCCCGTGCCACTGCAGGTGTAGCACAATAAAGATCCCCTACTCAAATACCATAAGCGCCGGGCATAGGCATAAGTTATGGAGCCCTTCACCGTCACTGGTGAATTCTCCATATGAGTGAAAAATTCTAGAGAGGGACGTCAACCAATATTCAACTAACATATGTCGAGATAATCAAAAACGAAAAAAATGTCGATATAATTAAATGTTGAGTTGGAGGCCATATCAATATTTTTCTTCTAATTTAGAAGCTTGTAAATAAATTCTGTCAAATGAAAATATAAGATTACTTCAGTTTACTAAATGGTTACAATAACGCAACGTGATCTATTTGGGCATACCAAATATCAAAACTGCGACGGAATCGGAGACCAAATAATGATTCCGATATTCTGTATTTCATTGGCAGAAAAATGAATCAGTTGAGAGACAGAAAGATGGAACTGATAATAGAATATAATGCTATACATATACGAAATGTCGAAAATGAGAAAAAGGAAATCATCTCATTTACTATAAATTTGTGTTAATAGGCTGTCGTTAACATCTATGATTAAGAAATGTTTGGACGTATGCAGAATAGTTTCACATATATTCAGTTTTAATACAGTGTATATTAGTAGAATTTAACGGAAATGCTAAAAAGAATTATTTGAATTGTTTTGTACAGCAACTTGCAAAACGTGATAGATTACGCACAAGTTGTTGTTTCGATTCCTGTACAGGTTAGTACAGATGGAGGTTATTTATCTCTTGATTATCAATATTATTAAATCTTACTTCTTTCATTTTATGTTATTCACGACGTACATACAAGATAGTGCTAAAAGTCATTTTATTAACATTGTCCCTATGAACAGTGAAGATAACGAAAAGCGGCCAATCTCATAACTCCTATAAGCAATACAAAACAGAGAGTTGGGAAAAGAAGGACCCCTGGGTATATCAGAGGTGGAATCAGGTACCTAGGCAGAGTAAGTATCCCCTATCGATCGGTAGCACATGCTATGTGATCCTTATGTTTTCTTCAGGTATGCGAGGTTATCGGTAGTTAAAATCAGTGTGCCAAAAACGGCCTAACAATCGGTATGAAATACATCAGACATAAGTTGACCCAGTCATAGGCTGTATGAGGAAACTATATTGTTGTAACGATCATAGAATTTGCGAAAGGTATATGTCTGACATAAATTCATAATATCATAGTAAGACATGCTTATCAAAAATGAATGAATATAAATATTATGTTGACCATGAATGTTACGTCATAGATTAAGATTAATACAAATACAAATACAGATGGTTACCTTCATCAGGGACACTGTACTTTTTATCGTCAGGTTTCTGTGACTCTGAAAACATGAAGAGGTGATCCATGTACCTACCTGTGATCAATCAAATAACTCCTTTAATTAATTTGAATTAAGCGTTGGTCATTTACAGACTTCTAAATATAGCAGATGAAAAATGATGTATGTGAGAGGAGTAAGCATCCCATGTGAATTGATCACACCGAACGATAGCCCTAAGTTTTGATAAGGTAAACGGAGTAACCCGAGTTAAAATCAGTGTATAAAGAACGGCCTAACCTTAGATATGAAACATGTCAGACAGCATTTCCCCCAATGATAGGTGGCTTTCGTAAACCACATTGATATAACTACCAAAGAATTTGCGAAATTCTGGCTTTCAAAGAGATTATTAAAACCCCAGTAACATCGAGGTGTAAGTCATTGGCCTGTAATTATTTCAAAATTAATCATACATAGAACCAGCTCTTGCTTATTGATTCAGCTGAGAGACATAAATGTCATACGCAGGTGATAATGGAATACTACTATATATACTAGCGGAAAAAGAAATTGTGCATCATGAAATTTAGTATAATGTTTCCTTATTTAGTTTACATTGATAAAATCTAAGCAATCGATAAAGGTGTTGTTTTTGAACAATGTCCGATAGTACCCGACTCAGATGCACGGACGTTTTCGTCGTTAGTGAACAATGTTGTTTTTGAAGTGTTTGTACGCACGAGGTTTACTGACCAATACTTTTTGGAGTAAGAAATGTAAAAGGTTTGTTTGGAAACCATTTGTTAAGGAAAGCACTTTAGTTTTGACAATATTTACCCTTCTGTCATACCACGACTCAGCGAAAACCAACGTAATCTTGCTGTTAGGATGCTTCAAGCTGGAATGGCACAAAATATCGTAGCAAGACATTTTGGAGTTCATCGGAACACTATCCAGTCATTATGGAGACGTTTCCAACAATCTGGTAACACTCGGGATTGACCACGTTCTGGGCGGCCTCGTCACAGGCACCTGAAGTATGGATATTACTACCCCCCCCCCTTTTTCATAATTTTATTTTGGTGGCAATAATTTCTCTGAAATGTATGACTTCCCAGTCTATCCCATCCCTCTTTCGATTCATGTAATCGTTTCACGCTTTTTGTAAGCTTTAGATATTGGCTTTCAACCGGTATAATAAAATACACAAGGTAAGAAACAAAAATTTGTAAACAAACAGGGGGTCCCCGTTTCGGGGCACATTTTCCAAGTAATTATAGCATTACCTAAGGAATTTTGGCAAGCGGCAGGTCGGGGAGATGTCATACTACAAGTCTCATCAACTCAAAACCCATCTCATATCTTTTCTTTGACACAGTCTTGCGTGCATTGATCGGACAGGGCTTGATCTCTTCCACTGGCAGCCAAAAAAGATGTCAAAGAGTACGAATTTGTTGTATGTGCCGTGTGATTGGTTCGCAAAGACATTGCTTAGTCTCGGGATCATCCGAAGGGTCTCAGGATTATTCGCGGACCAATCACACGACACGTTATAAATTCGTACTCTGTGACCTCCTTTTTTGGCTGCCAGTGGAAGATATGAAGCCCTGTCCGATCAATGCACGCAAGATTACATGAATCGAAAGAGGGATGAGATAGATTGGGAATTCATACATTTCAGAGAAATTATTGCCACCAAATTTTTTTTATGAAAAACGGGTGAGGGGGTAGTAATATCCATACTTAAGGTGCCTGTGGTCCTCGTGTGACGTCGCGTCGACAGGACAACAACATTAGACTTGTGCACCTGAGAAATCGTTTCCAGACAGCAAGTTTGACTGCTCGTAGCATTCCTGGACTTCGACCGATCAGTCCAAGAACTGTGCGTAATCGTCTGCCCGATATTCTGTTCACTGATGAATCCATATTTCGTTTGGATAGCAGTGACGGTCGTTGTAGAGTGTATCGTCGCGTTGGAGAGCGGTACCAGGACGCTTGTGTTATGCAACGTCGACAATTCAGTGGAGGTAGCGTTTGGCGTAAGGTGGAATAACAGCACGTGGAAGGACCCCTCTACAAATTGTCAATGGAAATCTCACCGGCGTACGCTCTCGAGACGAAATTATTCAGCGCCATGTAATACCCTTCATACAGAGACAGCAAAATCACATCACTCTGTAGCAAGACAACGCAAGGTCACATGTTGCACGTGTAGTCAGGGACTTTTTTGTTCACCACAATGTCGATGTCTTGCCTTGTCCACCCGAATCCCCCGATTTATCGCCGATCGAGCACGTCTTGGGATGAAATGGAACGACGTCTACGCCGTTTACCAAATCAGCCTGTGACATTAGCTGATTTAGGCCAGGCTATAACCAACATCTGGAACAACATCCCTCAAGCATTTCTAAACACTTTAGTGGCATAAATGAGGCGCTGTTGTTAAGCATGCGTGAATGCAAATGGTGGTCACACAAGTTATGAACTTTGTTAATTCAAGTTCGAATACCGGTGTCTTTCGCGTGTGGTGAAATTGACGTTATTCGACGTTAACATTAATGGATTATGAAATGTTGTTACGAATACATTTGTTATCAGTATTACAAAAACTAAAATTTGTTCATTGTTATTTTTTATTATTTTTTCATATATTAAATAATGCACAGTTTCTTTTTTCCGTTAGTATACGTATGGGAAATTGACGATGGAGAAGCTGAAATAATCCCTTTTGTCACATTGAGAAATCTAGACAACGTTGTGCTCGATATAAACAAAGGCTTTAAAACCGGTCATACGATGATTACCAATAGCGATTTAACAAAAACAGACAAACTCATTGCAAAAAACAACATAGCCCTTAATATTAACAAACTTTTCAATAAAATTAAATAGCAAACCTCTAAGTTAAGATATAAATGAACATATTAGGGCATTGTAAAATGCATAATTCAAAATTTGATGTTTTGCTAAATCATCGGGAACCATCGGTGTTGCAAGCCACGCCTATTATCTATCAAATGCTGTGGTTGTATGAGAAAACAAATCCTCAACTTCATAAATATTTTTGTTCATTAGTCAACCAATCGGTGGCCTTCCATGGTTTTTTTTTTTTTTTTTTGTGGAAAGAAAATCATTCGAATGGCATTGCGTGCTCGTAGCGGAATAATCCTAGGATTGCAGAATGAGAACAAACTGGACACTTCTTAGCTGTTGTAACTAATGGATGCTTCTTTGTTGACTTCACCGGTGTAATAATTTATCATACGGTATGAGTAACCACGCCACTCTCTTTAGATAATTGTCTGATCAACCCTAGTTTTTCAGATTTCAACACATCCACTTTACCCCGAATTTCCTCATGATGTTTGAGAATAGGATTAAGTTTATTAACACAGACTTTACAAGCGTAACTACTGCTGTTAATTTCATTTGATAAATACTTATAAACATTACTTGTTTCTGTAAACAGGGATCGATAGCCTTTTCTGTCTGTCATTTCTTGTAAACAAACAATGCGTGTTTTAATAGTGGAATATCAAAAATATGTTTTGTAGCTGTGACTGGTCAAAGAAATCATTGCGTCATTTTATGAAGATTAATGACAATCGATGGTTTCGCTGATCATGCAGTGACATTTTGAGGAAGGGTAGGTACTACCGGACTCAGTAATTGTGGCTGACGACGATACAGGGGTCATATGTCACAGCTAAAGCTAGGAGGTCCTTTCAATATAAGAAAACAGCATGCATGTACAATATAGTTGTGTGCATGTATAGCATCCAAGTTGATTACTGCAACATAGTTACCACGGATGTACAAATGTTTTGTGTGTATTTCATGCATTGATAGATATGACGACTAATTCTCTGTTCATCAAGCAGTGCAATTCTTTTTCTTTTCCTTTGTTTTCCTTTGTCATTTGTTTCTGTGATTTTGGACGTTGAGTATCATAATGCTCCTCTGTTGGTCTAATTTGGTCGATTAAATATTGTATTCTCTAGGTAAATTACCAATATTATACGTAAAATATTGCCCCCCAAATAAATTTTACCATGTTGATAGAGGGGTATTGCCATGAATTTTTTTTTTACGATTTAGAATCTAGAAGTAAGCTGAAAATAATTGTTTTATTATGAAGCGGAATATTTGTAACATGGGTATGAAAAGCAACAAAGTGCAAATGAACAGTTTCTCTAAGAAATTCTGAAAGGGAACTATTCATCTAAAAATATCTGCTAAAGTAAACATTTGGTCCTCTTTATCCACTATGTAAATAAATTGTGTCAAAATTTGAGGGGAAATCATTAAAATGTCTTTAAAAGAATTCAATCGTTTGTTTATATGCCAAAAGGTTGCGCCCACGATTACATCATTTTCCCCTAAGACCTTTCACCCGCATATATAATTAGGTAATTAAAAATGGCGTCATGGAGCTAGTGTAGACACAATTATTTTTGAGGATCCCCACTGGATTCATAATTATAGTGTTATACTACACACAGTTTCCCCTGTTACATGTAAATCAATAAATTGAATGTGAATAATTGATCTATTCAGTATAATTTTCGATGTCTTTAACTTTGCTGATTGTGTGACATGGATTTCTGCTATGTAATGTTAGTATGTTTACATCATGCATTTGTGTGTTTCATTTCTTACGTTAATGAAAGAATACACCTGAACAGATCCTCATAAGTCACTTATTCATCATTGTTACGACTGTAAATTTATGAAAACTCTACTTTCAGTCAAGACTGTAGAAAACACTGTAACATCTACATTTTTGTCTGTAGTCTGTTTCCGTTTAGAAATGATCATTCCACATAACACGCTCCATATCGATTCACTTACGTTTAGGAATTGCTAGAAATTTTTTAAAATATTTTAGAAATGACACCTTACCAGTAGGAGGGTTACTATTTTCTTCATATCCATCTCTTTGTTCGCCGATTGATGTAAGGGTTTGCGGAAAATGATAACCGGGTGCAACCAGAGGACAATGGTGTTGATTAGATTGTCATATATTTTGTTGTTTGCAACTGTTTATATTCATTTGATCAACTGCAATGTTTTTATGTCAGCATTTTTCAATATTCTAACATGGAATGTACGTGGCATTATGTCATCGTCCATAAGTTTATCAAATATTTTGGACAATGTCAATTGTGATATTGCCATTATATGTGAGCACAAGATTAAACCAGCCAGTGTGCAATACTTAGACACGATTAGTTCCAAATATTTAGGTTACGTTCATATAGAACCAGGTCATGGTCAAAACTCTGACAATTTTACTCAAGCTTTATAGGCAAAGGAGGGGTAGGAATTATGTATAAGAAAGACTTGCAGTTTACAGTTTCGAAAATACCAGATATATATTCTTCTCGCATCATTGGTATTGAGGTTAAACGCAAACACCAACACTCGTTATATATACTAGGTGTGTATTTAACATCAGATAGTACTATCATATCATACTACACTGAATTAAACCTGTTAGATGCATTATTCAATCCTTTTTGCACTCTAGGTGATGTGGTAATAGGATGTGATCTTAATGCCAGTATTTATGAAACTGATCTGCCCCATGTTAATTCATACGAGTCTAAAGCACTCAAATAATTTATTTCTCGAAACGATATATGTCGTCCGAGGATTGATTTTCCTGTTGCAGGGTCTAGTTATACCTTTCTACAAACTAAGACCACATTAGACTTTATTTTGTGTAGCAAAACTTTTGTTAGTAATGTATACAAGTATCAAATTTTTCAAGAAGGTACCTTCAATTCCATGTCTGACTACCTTCCGGTTTTTATGAATATTGTCTTAAACGTAAAGAATTATGTTTTATGTAAACCATATGACTCTCTTCCAGCATGGCATAAAGCAGATGTAAGCAAACTACAAGATTAGGAATTGTATATCAACAATGAATCAAGTGTTTTGTTCGATAGAAATCTTAGCTCTGTTGATGACATCGATTATTTTTGCATTGATTTGTACCATATGTTATACACTGCTGCATCCCTTTTTATTCCTTTAGCTAAATTTAAACCTCACTTAAGACCAGAATGGACGCCTAAAGTTAAAAGTCTGCACAACCGAGAACGCCACTTACGGAATATCTGGTTAAGTGAAGGCCGTCCTCGAAGTATGGTACACGAATCTTATAAAAATTACAAACGAGCTAAAAGTGACTTTCGAAACGAGTTAAGCGCTGAACATGAAAGATACATGGCATTGGTGTTCCATGACATTGATGAAGCCTCTGAATGTGATGTGAGGTTATTCGGGAAACTCGTTAAACGCCAGCGCCCCCCTCCCCCCCCCAAAAAAAAACAAAATCGTATCCAGAAATTGAACTTGACGGAAGACTGTTCGACAGGCCTGATTGCATTGCAAACTGTTTTGCCAGCTACTTTGAAAGGGTCTACAACCCAATTGATTGCAAAAACTTTGACTCAGAGTTCTTTACCCTTGTTGAAAACTCGTACACTGCGATCAAGAAATCAACTAGTCATCAACAATATTCTACGATTCCGGGAGGAGAAGTATCATCAACTGAAGTATCTAACCTTATCAAGGAATTTAATGGCCGGGGGTAACCTAGAAAATTTTACACCCCGACGCCAATTAAGCATATATGGAGAAGGGGCATGGCTTACTCCTAGGAACTCTAACTTTAGAATATTATCAGAAATACAAACATTACTGCATACTGCAGTCTACACGTGCTCTAATCATTGTGTGGGAGACGATTTTAGCTTTGACATTCATCATTTATTTAATACAGGAATGAGTATTTTTATACAGCTTTATGAATATTACTTTTAAAATGATTGTTTATTTACTGATTGAATTGCTGTCTTGAAGACTCAGTACAGAGCAGATATTTGTCTTCTCCAGATGTTTTCTGTATTATTGTGTGTTGCCATCTTGGATATCTTCTTCCCTTTTGTGCTCCTCGGTGCATTTGGTCTTGCAGGATTCCATACAGATGTGAATTATCTGATCACATTCTCATTCCAATGACACACTGCCAAATGTGCCCTTCCCCGATATGCAATTATTTTGTCTTGGAAGATATTCATTGTGTTATTAAAGCTTTCCACATAATATGTGTCTTTTGCTAATGTAAAACGTATACAGTACCAATTTTGATGCACCAGATGCGCATTTCGACAAATAATGTCTCTTCAGTGATGCTCAACCGAAATCTTTGAAATCCAAAATAACTATGAAGTTTTAGAGCTAAATATAGCCAAAAACAGCGTGCCAAGAAAGTGGAACCAAATTCGTCCAAGGATAAGAGCTATGCACGAGGGAGATAATCCTTAGTTTTGAAATGAATTTCTAAATTTTGTAACAGCAATTAAATATACATCCGTATTTTCAAACTAGTAAAGAAATACTTAGCTACTGGGCTGTAGAGACCCTCGGGGACTAACAGTCCACCAGTAGAGACCTCGACCCAGGGGTCATAATGTAAAACGTATACGGTACCAATTTTGATGCACCAGATGCGGATTTCGACAAATAATGTCTCTTCAGTGATGCTCAACCGAAATGTTTGAAATCCAAAATAACTATGAAGTTTTGGAGCTAAATATAGCCAATACATAGTCAATTGGATTTTTAAACAACGGTGAATGTGTAATTCCTTCAAGTAAAAGCTTTTCTGATATCTTGTCAACTATAGCAAGTCTTGATGGTTCATAATTTTTGTCCACTCTGCATCTTGATGTGGAATGACATTCTGTGTGATTTCCCTTGTAGTGCTCAACTACATTTAAGAGTAGTTTTTGTAATTTCTCTGGATCTTGGTCACAATTTCTCAGTGCCCAATAACAGTGGGTTACAACAGGCTCCACCTTATCATAAAGGTATTCTGGTCATGTTTTTCCTTTAAGGTATGGTGGTCCTGAAGAAACTTTTTTCATATTTACTTTTATGGATTTGACACCATGCCAAGTATCATTCTGATTTATTTTATCTCCAGATTCTCGAACAAATCTATTAATGGATAAATTTCGATCATGCGTATGTATGATGATAGAGACACCTTTTTCATGGAGATGGTGATAAATTCTGTCGGTTCCAACTTTTTCATGTCTTTGAGATATTGAATCATCCATCTTAGTGACATGTTCGCATTTGATGAACTGGTGTGTATTTTCTCCCAAGGCAACTACACTACACTCTTTGGCGTTTTTCCGCCATCCATGTCGAGCATTCATCATCATGTTTATTCCGTCATCGTCTTGACAACCAACTTCACCCCATAATGCCATATCAATGTTATCTTCATACTCTGCTTCAATGTGTGAGTAAATATTTTTTAAACAATTGTCACGGTTTCTTTGATTAATGAGGCCAATTTTAGCTCCCTTTGAAAATCTGACATAGTGAACAGGCAACATTCCACTACATGCGAGTCATTGAACTACCCTTCTATTCACAAGGTATTCGTTGTCAGGTAGGCATGGTGACGATGACCACAGGATGTTGTGATGTTTTTCTCTACTGCAATAAAATCTTATTGCAGCAACATGTCCTTTTTCTGTGACTTTGTTAACAGAGAGCCTGTCATCACAGAATTTGGAATGGTTTTCCACTACATTTACCAATGTTTTCAGGGACGATTCCTCAGTCATGAAAAATTTCTGATTGCAATCCTCTTCCTCCACTTGCAGAAAAGTATTCAAGTCCAATATATCCATATTTTCTTTGTTGTTTTTTTTTTTACTGTATTTATCTAAGAAAGTTTTAAATACTGTTTCAATAATCTCTGCATTATTGATAGGACGATTCAGTTGCCTCACTAAAATGTCTCTTGTTTTATGACGAAGAGAGAATATTACATCTTTGTGCACGTCATCTCCAGGAACTGAAATTTTGAATGAAGGTGAACGTTTCTTTGAAGAATCCATACTGTGTGTAAAATGTTCAAATATTAAAGTAGTAATGATAATATGTGAAACTAAAGTAACAATGATAAACAGAGATCCACAAAAAGGGGGTGACAAGTAAAACAAAACTTCCATATAGGTCTTTTCTCCAAGTGTTTACATTATCTAAATATCAAGAAATGAATTACCAGCAACAGTTTGGGGTTAAAGATTAACAATGTTTGTAGGGTCTAGATATATTTTGCAAGTTATTTTTTTTTGTTAGTAAAAGCATTGCTCTTATCCCCATCATTGATAAATGGAATGTTCGGAGTCAGAACTTAATTAAACTTTCAACTCTTCTAATACTTTTCTGATGTGACAAAGGGCGAGAAACTATAGGGAAAAAATGTATCACATCGCAAAGAAAGACCTGTTATCTGTACCAGATCAAATTTCATAATGATGGGACAATATTAGCTCTATCTCTAAATCAAAAGATTTCATTTAGATAATTTATTTTAATTATAAAAAGTTTCTAACTTCCCATAATGATATTACCCGTTCTCTGTTGGCAAATAGGAACAAATTTGCTTAGGTCTGCATAATCAAATTTGGGATGTTGACAGGTTTATAGACCGATATAGCTATATAGGCTGAGGACAAAATTTTGGCGGGTTTTTCTCTCATAAACAATGAATCAAAACACAACATTGATTCATGTTACAGATGAACAAAAGAAGGCAATCTTCGGTATATTTAATCATTTTGGATGGACTATTGAAGAAGAAAACCCGTCTATGACATCAAAACAGGATGCATCTACGGACACAGCTGGTTTAGAGAGTGATGTGCCAAATGAAGAATTTCCCCCATTTATCATTGAACATAATGAAAACATGAATGAATATCGACACTGTTTTTGTAAACAATGTATAACACATGAAAACAACAGACATATGTGGTGGACGAATAACTGTGAAAAAAAGCAGGGAAAATAGAAAACTGAGGAACGAATTGTATCAAAAAATTTGGACAATGATGTTTCACAGACAAATATTCACTGATGAACGTTATTTGGAGATAAAAATGGGAACAAGATCCTAGGAGACAGAATGATGTTTGGCATAGACGTGATGTTATGCCAGATTGTGTTTTGAAACTTGTTAGAAGCTGGCTACCAAATTTAGATGGAGATCCTTATGTGGGACATAAGTGGGAATGAAACCCCCCAAATGAATTGCAATATTTATCTTTGACTTCAGAAATGACCTTTCATTAAAGTGTTTTATAGATCTCTGTAAAATGGAAATTGGAAAAAACAAACATGAAAGAGGTTAGTTATATGCTATATATAAATGCCTAGCGCATCAACGTAGCTTCCGGAGTAAACACAGCTGTTTACAGTTTCTATGGCAGACTCCTCCTCCTTGTCAATTCTAGCAAATTCAAATCTAAAACAAGCTCTGCTTCAAACTTTTTATTGGTAAATACTCTGTAAAAACAGTTTGCATGTAATCAAGCTGAGTACTACAATCATTCTGAAATGGGGGGCTACTTCTGCACCAAGTTACTCAGAGCACACAGACCTGGCTTACAAGATATTTCAAAATTTGCCTCTCAGCCCTGTAAGGTGTCAATTATTTTAAAAGAACCATTGAATTTCCCATTGGCTCCCTTATATACCCAATGCCTGGCCTTTAAACGCAGGAAGGCACCTGGACTGGACCGTATTCAAAATGAACATCTTATATATGGAGGACCCTCACTTTCCACATGTATCTCGCACCTCTTTAACGCAATAATCAAGATTGGTAAACTCCCAACTATCTCGAAAAAGGATAGCATAGTACCTATCTACAAGGGAAATAACAAGCCCAAAAAATCTCCCGACAACTACCGACCAATCGCTCTTCTTCCATGTCTTATGAAATTATTTGAGAAAATACTGATCCAATTTCCAAACCCACAACAACAAGGCTTCCAACCAAGACTAGGGTCCATTACAGCCTCATTCAATCTCCAATAAATTATCTTTCACAACTTGGAACATGGTAGTCCTGTCTATGTTGCCTTTCTGGATACGCAAAAAGTTTTCGATACAGTCTGGAGGCATGGTCTCCTGCTCAAATTACGTCATCTCGGTGTGACAGGACCTTTATGGACTCTCATTGATGATTGCCACACGGATACTTTCTGTTCAGTTGCCGTGAACCAGACAAATTCTGACTGATTTCCCATTTCCCAAGGAGTAAGGCAATGTGGAGTCCTTTCAACCTTTCTTTATCTAGTGTTTATTAATGACAGAAACTGCAAAACAATTCCACAAATACCGGAATCTACAGTATAAAATCTTCAAATCCAACCTTAGTAAATGATATTTCCTGTGTAACCTTGTCACAACGGGCACTCCAAGTTCTTCTAGAAACAGCCTACAGCTACTCAATACGGTGAAGATTTACCTTCAACGCAAATAAATCTAGCGTTTTGCGATTCTCTCCCTCAGACACAGGCATTAACATCACCTCATGGTGACTTGGCCAGGATACTATTCAACTCTCAAAAGCTTACACTCATCTTGGTATTCTTCTTGATGCAAAAATGGATCCCAGCGATAGGATTGCCGATGCATGCAGAAAAGGACAACAGTCATATTTGCCCTTAAAATCAATGAACACCTCAATCCTGTGACTTTATCAAAATTGTATAAACGAGTTATTCTTCCTGTCGTCTTATACGGAAGTGAACTATGGTGTGATCTCAGACAAAAAGCTATTCGCTCCCTCAACATCGTTCAGCACTTTATTTGTAAACATGCTATGAATCTCCCCAGACAAACACGATCGGACATGTGAGAGTCACTGTTCGGACTAATGCCAATAGCGTCTGAAATAGACACACGAAAATTACAGTTCTTTGTTCGCCTATGTCGGATGGAAACAAGCAACCTCACTAAACAGATCTTTCTTAACCGTCTTTGTTCATACATCGACTTTCCAAAACATAAACATCATGGGTTCATACCGGATGTGATCGATCTCCACAACAAGTATTGCCTTCAAATATATCTCGACTCTTATCTCCAAACTGGAATGTTTCTTACCAAAGTAAAATGGAAAAGAACTGTAAACTCTGTTGTATCCAACCATTTCTCAGAAACTAGATCAGCACGTATACTCGGAGACCCTGATATCACACTCTTCAGATGTATAACCCAAGGTAGAAATCCCAGCATGCTCTGGGAAATTCCTACTGACATGCACGAAGTTCAACTTTACAAATTTATAGTGAAACTCTGGACTCTTGTGGATATTCCACCCGTATTGTGTGTAATTTGTCATCGTGTTTTTACAAATGTATTTGAAGATGCTTCAACAGCATGCAAAGGAACCTTTGTATTTAGAGAAGTTTGGTGGCAAACAATAGTAGAACATTTTGATATTAACTTATCCGCTGAGTTGTGTGGACTTGGCAGTCGTGGCATATATACGTTTCTTTTAGGTGCACGGTCTCTGCCAGGCCTTACATTTTATGAACTATCCTTCAGTTTACATCTCCTTAACTTTCGTTTATTAAGGGATGCAGCAGTCTGGCACTACTGAATGTCTTGTTTAGCTACATAATTTCAACCATAACCGAACAATCGCAAACCAATGTAACTGCCCAGTCTATATATCTCAATGTCGTATGTCACACTGTACCCAATGATGCAAGTTAACTGGTTATGCATATGAACATATAAGTGTATATGGAAATATATATATGTGCATATGTATGTATATTTTCATATATAATATACGTATATTAACGTACGATATGAGAAAACATTTCCCTCTAAATCCAGTACCTGTGGTATAACTTACCTACAATGTAAAACTTATACGGTACCAATTTTGATGCACCAGATGCGCATTTCAACAACTAATGTATCTTCAGTGATACTCAACAGAAATCTTTGAAACCCGAAATAACTATGAAGTTTTGGAGCTAAATATAGCCAAAAACAGCGTGCCAAAAAAGTGGAACCAAATTCATCCAAGGATAAAATCTATGCATGAGGGAGATAATCCTTAGTTTTGAAATGAATTTCTAAATTTTGTAACAGCAATTAAATATACATCCGTATTTTCAAGCTAGTAACGAAGTACTTAGCTACTGGGCTGTAGAGACCCTCGGGGACTAACAGTCCACCAGCAGAGGCCTCGACCCAGGGTTCATAATGTAAAACGTATACGGTACCAATTTTGATGCACCAGATGCGCATTTCGACAAATAATGTCTCTTCAGTGATGCTCAACTGAAATCTTTGAAACCCGAATAACTATGAAGTTTTAGAGCTAAATATAGCCAAAAACAGCGTACCAAAACGTGGAGCCAAATTCGTCCAAGGATAAGAGCTATGCATGAGGGAGATAATCCTTAATTTTGAAATGAATTTCTAAATTTTGTAACAGCAATCAAATATACATCCGTATTTTCAAGCTAGTAACGAAGTACTTAGCTACTGGGCTGTAGAGACCCTCGGGGACTAACAGTCCACCAGCAGAGGCCTCGACCCAGGGGTCATAATGTAAAACTTACGGTACCAATTTTGATGCACCAGATGCGCATTTCGACCCATAACATGAATTCACAATATATACTCTCCTAATTTGTCTGTCTTATATTACTATCTATGTGATGTTTATTTCTAATGTTATCTGCAATAATGTAGCCCTATCCAATTTATTTTTATTCTGACGTTTTCGGGATAGGACTACAATTCCATAGGATCTCCGTAATGGTGCAAAATAACTTTATGAATAACCGATAATAAACTCTGTGTATTAGTCCCAAATGTTGTTTACACCAAAAGGAGTGCATACTTTGTGCTCGGGCATGTCTAATAAAGGTTTTTTCATTAAATATAATGTACAGCATTCAAAATTCTTCGTCTGCTCCGCCATGCTTGTTGTCGCGAGATCTCGTAGGTGGATCTAATGAAAAACCTAAACATTGGCAATCAGCGCGAAAATGTAGTTACTCGAGCCACTTCGACAAAGAAAGGAAAATCATATTGTTGCAGAAAGAATTTACAGTCTGTTGTTCGGTTTTTGACTTGATATTAAATTCAAACCTTTTCAATATCGACGAAATAGCTTTCGCCTCCATACTTGTCCATTGATGTAAATACTACCTTATATGTCATATGCAAATGACTTGATAATCGGAAGTTTATAATTCAGTACATCAAACATGGCGCACAAATATGAATCGAGAAATTGGAATTTATCGAAATTGTTGAAAACGGTAGAATAGAGCCTCACAAATCTTAAGTTGCAGGTTGTAAATTTATATATTGACTAAGAAACATAAAATATCATTTTATTTACGTAAAGAAAGTCAGGAAATGTTTAGAATGAGCGCAAATGTTGCGGGAGTGAATCACTCCCGCATTTGCACCATTACGGAGATCCTAAGGAGTTGTAGCCCTCTCCCTAAAAAAAAAAAAAAAAAAAATCAGAGAGGGCTACATTATTGCAGCTATTCTAATGTATATTTGTTGTATGTAAATTTCCTTTAGGAGGAAATAAATAATGAATGAAAAAAGGTTGCGCCCACGATTACATCATTTCCCCTAAGACCTTTCACCCGCACATATAATTAGGTAATTAAAAATGGGTCGTGGAGCTAGTGTAGACAATTATTTTTGAGGTCGCGCCATCAAGCCGTACGTACATTGATTGCACGTGAACTGGGTACGCTCATAAAATATCAAACTAGAACATTATATTGGATATCGTAAAATTTTGCCAAGATATCAACTTTAGAAATAAAAGATGTTGCCATGTACTTTGAGATAAAAAAGTGTTTAATGTATTGTACAAGTTTGTGTCAAAGTGAATTGTTTTACAGGTATAATTATTCCATATCATTATTTGCTATGGGGAAATTGATTAATATATCAGCCTAGTGGTCTCTCCCTGCATTTACAACAGAGGTAGACTAAGTGAAGACTTCTTTTTTAATTTAGATACGGATATAAAGTGATGGTAAACATGGTAATTTAGAGGCATTTTTATTTAAATTTATATTGTGTGCCATGAACATACATTTTTATGTGCAGCATCACGGAAAAGATATTTTAAATCTAGGCGAAGTAAATCTATTGATTGGACAGATTTATGTTTAGTCGAGGGCTTGCATCGATCGATCAGAGTAACGTGAAATGTGTATACGTGTAGCTTACTTTTGACTTTAATGCAAATTGCGAATCAATACTAGCTGCATTATTGCCCGACTGCACTAGCAATAAACTTCACATGATTAACGATACTTTTCCCACTTATCTTGTTCATCTCCGGATTTGATAGAAACTCCTAATTTTACTAGCCTTCTCAGTGTAATTTTCACGCACTTTTAAACAACAGAAATCCTTTGGATCACTTTTTCTTTAAAATTTTAGTTTTTACCCTTCTCAAAATCTGTTCAGCCCATACATTTGGTGCTTGTACCGTTTCTCATGAGGTGTGTACACTATTATACTGAAATTCAGTCTATCAACTATACACTCATGATATTATAGTTGTACCTGGTTTAAAAAAATAGAATGAATATAAAGATTATCCTGGCCATGAATGTAACACCATAAAATGTTTTGCTGTATATCTATGAGAATGCAAATACAAAATTTTACCTTCATCGGGGACACTGCCTTCTTTATCCTCAGGTTTCTTTGATTCTTAAAACATAAAGTAATATTAACTGTTGTTTATAATAAATGATCCTACCTTGCACAAATATATTCCCGTAATACTTTCTCTAAGATTGGAATTATTTTGTATTTAGTGCCGTTGAATTTTTATTGTATAATTGTTTGTATTTTTGAGAAAACAATATCAAAACGAATTCCAACATTTTTGTGGTCATTTGATTCAGTAGCATGTGGAGCGTTTATCGAACAAATAATGATCATGAGCAGTGATCAATCTCATCAATCTAAAAATTCCAAAATTGAGGAGTGGGCAAACACTGACCTCTAATGATATCAGTGGTGGATTTGGGTGCATAAGAGGAGTAAAAATCACTTTTTGACCGGCGAAATCCGAATAATCCGTAGGTAAAATCAATATGTAAAAACTGCACAACAATCGATTGATTGCTGTTTTACGCCCTTTTGGTAATTTGTCAGCCATTTTACGACGGGAGACCTCAAAATGGTTATGTTTTACTACAGTAGGTAAAATGTGATTATTGTCCAACAATAATCATGCTTTACTTACCATTAGCACGAATGCTATATAAATTAAAAAGTAATTCTTTCCACGTTGATTTTGACAACAATATACTTCATTTACCTGATAAAGACATGGAACTATCACGAGTATGTCTGTTCGAAATGAAGTACTTTTTCCTCCTAGTCACCTTATCCCACCCATGTCAGTAGAACGGCAGTGTTTCCCCTGTGCTCAATTTTGTATTTTGTATGTTTGCACCTCCTGGGAACCTTGTCGCACCTCTGATATGTCCCAAGGTGATCTTATCCCCTTGGTTTTTTATTCTCTGGGAGATTTGTCTCTGTTTGTTTTATTCACGTGTTCATCATTTTAACAAATTAAATTTATGAAAACTCATTTCAGTGGAGACTGTTGAACACTCAGTAACATCTATGGCTTTGTCACTAGCCTGTTTTCGTTTAGAAATTAACAATCTACATAATACGCTCCGTGTCGAGTTACTTACGTGTAGATATTGCTAGAAATTGTCGTAAATATTTCAGAAATAACACCTTACCAGCAGTAGGGTTACTATTTTCTTCATATCCATCTCTCTGTTCGCCGATTGATGTAAGTGCTAAAACAAACAAAGACAGCTCGCTTGTTCACTATTTCTATTCAAACACAATTAAAATATAACGAATCTTATACCAATCTATATGATATAGAAAATACGACAAAATTAATAATATTGACAATGTTTGTAGATGGTGAAAACAGGAAATCATTCGTCTACATCTATGCGTCTACATTTGTACATAAACTGACTATAGCCAATGCCAAGCATTACTCATGATATATATATATATATATATATATATATATATATATATATATATATATATAACAATATATTGGCTGTAATTCATGTTGATTTGCAATAAAGCTCAATATGCTACACTTTCCTTCTATGTTTTGAAATGTATTGGATTTCCTATTTTGTCCACTGGTTATGTTTCTGTATTGCGTGTATCATAAAAGAGGAGTACATAATTCTGCACTGATCCCATTACAACCCAGTGTTGTTTGTTTTTATGTAGGGAGAACGACTCATACTACATTTCCACCACATATTAAATACACATTGTGTCATCCTATGATGCAACCCGTCTATCAGGTACATACAAAACTACAGGTAAGATATAACCCTATGGATGTTTTGTTCTACACAAACCTTCGAAATATTATCTGAATAGGATAAAACTTACGTTCGGATTCTTCGTCGTTTCCTAGAAATAATGAAAAACATATTAGATATTTATCAGGTTTAGCGGTCTTATCCGAAGGGCCGCCCCATTCGATCGCCCTTTACAACACTTTAATACTGACGACCCATTATAACCCGGAAATTATGAAAAAAACGCCTTAGCAAGTTCAGACTTGCATAGAATTTTGAAAATATTGCTGTTTAAAGGACAAGGTACGTTTGGGGCCAAATTTGGCCCCGCGTCCAAATTAAATGATATTCCTCTAAATTCTTTCATATGGTGTATACTTCCACAAAATGGTTATGATGTCTTCGTAAAATGCTTTTCTTATGTATAACACATATGTAAATACAGTATAGTTTACGATAACAGGGTGCCATTTTGATGTTGCTTTATGCGACGTCATGAACTCAATATGAAAATAATACAATTTATGTCGCCATATGCTCAAAGTTTTATTAAAGAAATGTGCACTATGATTTTTATTTGAAAAGTTTAATTGACTTTTTCCGAAAGTTTTAATCAATTGTGGCGGATGCTGTGATTTAAATTAAATGAATATCATATATGTACGTAGCGCGTTGTTACCTTGAATTATTCTTGTTTGTATATGTATACTTTGTTCTTTTTTTTTTCGAGCGCACTAAATGTTTTCAGCGAAAGAACACGTACTAACCAATACTACATTGGATTGTACACGTAGTAAAAAGAACATGGAATTCATTCAGAATATATGTGAAAAGAAATATTATAAAACGAACTTGAAAAGTTGTTTTTAGCTCACCTGAACCGAAGGTTCAAGTGAGCTTTTCTGATCGCTTTTTGTCCGTCGTCTGTCTGTCTGTCTGTCCGTCTGTCTGTTTGTCTGTCCGTCTGTCTGTTAAACTTTTCACATTTTCGACTTCTTCTCCAGAACCACTGCGACAATTTCAACCAAACATGGCCAAAAGCATCCTTGGGTGAAGGGCTTTCAATTTTGTTCAAATGAAGGGTTATGTCCTTTTTAAAGGGGAGATAATCACAAAAATGCAAAAATAGGGCGGGGTCATTTAAAAATCTTCTTTTCAAGAACCACTGGGCCAGAAGAGCGGGAATTTACCTGAAAGCTTCCTGACATATTGCAGATTCAAGTTTGTTCAAATCATGGCCCCCGGTGGTAGGATGGGGCCACAAGGGGGGATCAAAGTTTTACATACAAATATATAGGGAAAAACTTTAAAAATCTTCTTCTGAAAAACCACTTAGCCAGAAAAGCTGAGATTTACATGAAAGCTTCCTGACATAATGCAGATTCAAGTTTGTTCAAATCTTTGGCCCTAGGGTTGGATGAGGCCACAATAGGGGATGAAAGTTTTACATACAAATATATAGGGAAAAACTTTTAAAATCTTCTTCTCAAGAACCACTAAGCCAGAAAAACTGAGATTTACATGAAAGCTTCCTGACATAATGCAGATCCAAGTTTGTTCAAATCATGGGCTCCGGGGGTTGGATGGGGCCACAATAGGGGATCAAAGTTTTACATACAAATATATAGGAAAAATCTTCTTCCCAAGAACTACTGAGCCAGAAAAGCTGATTTTTACATGAAAACTTTCTGACATAGTGAAAAATCCAAGTTTGTGCAAATCATGGCCCCCGGGGGAAGGATGGGGCCACAAGGGGGGGGGATCAAAGTTTTACATACAAATATATAGGGAAAAACATTTAAAATCTTCTTCTCAAGAACCACTAAGCCAGAAAAACTGAGATTTACATGACAGCTTCCTGACATAATGCAGATTCAAGTTTGTTCAAATCATTTGGCCCTGGGGTTGGATGAGGCCACAATAGGGGATCAAAGTTTTACATACAAATATATAGGAAAAATCTTTTTCTCAATAACCACTGAGTCAGAAAAGCTGATATTTACAAGAAAACTTTCTGACATAGTACAGATTGAAGTTTGTTCAAATCATGGCCCCCGGGGGGTAGGATGGGGCCACAAGTGGGGTGGTCAAAGTTTTACATACAAATATAGGAAAAAGCTTTAAAAATCTTCTTCTCAAGAACCATTGGGCCAAAGAAGTTGACATTTACATGAAAGCTTTCTGACGCAGTGTAGATTCAAGTTTGCAAAGGTAGTTTTGGCCATAATAGGGACTAAGAGTTTACGTGCAAATATATATGGAAAGTCTTCAGATATGGGCCAAGGTGACTTAGGTGAGCGATGTGGCCCATGGGCCTCTTGTTTTTTAAATTCAACGCACGACAATAGGACCAAATGCGAACCTTATAGGATGTGATAAGATTTACAAACAATGTGATAAGTTCTACACAAGAGTTGACACTGACACCATGAAAAACCTAACAGAAAATAATCTTGTCGGTAGTATATTCAATGTTTTAGCAGATACACTTGCATCTATTTACACTCTTTATTTGAAAAAAAAATATACAGGCTCCTGACAATTATCTTTATATAACAAATCTTTCAATGCATTAGTATTTACACAAAGGAAAAAAGTTTGAATCATAAATCATATTCATTGTCTCAAACCATGTCCGAAGTCCACATGGGAGAGGATCGTATATTTTACCCCCCCCCCCTTCTATCTTTTGATACATGCCGATTTAGTTGGAGATATGAAAACAACTTTGGTTTCCCTGTCTAATAAATCAATCAACAATTCCTTTTCGGCCAGTTTCTAATGATGAATGAATCAGAGACTGTCTATTAACAGTACCAAAGTAAATCACTGTGACTGTACATCAGCATATATAATGCCGTCAGTCAAAGATATTTATATTTTCCAGCAATTGTCAAAATAATGAAAGGTGTATTGCTTGTGGGAATTATGAGATTGATCACTGTTCGTTATCTTCACCTTGCATCTAATCAGTTTTTGACACTAAGTTTTTTCACTATACTAGTGAAAAGGACTACTAGAATCTATACTTTACTAGTCCTGCTGATTTGTGACTAGTCCGGCTGATGAAAGTAGACGGCCGAGTTGATCGCGATGCGACGATGGGAAGAGTGCGGGAGGGGCTTGTCCCCTCTTAAAGAGGGTGGGGATCAGGGGAAAATTCCAAATCTAGATGCAAATTGTTCATTTGAGACAAATAAATAAAAATTTATGACCAAATCTAGCCTCTTTTTCCTGATTTTCTCATCAAACCATCATATTTATGCTTGAATATCATGAAGAATACGTCTATGTGTAGCATATACCGTATTTTGTCGAATATGATATGCACTTTTTTTTCAAGGATTTTTGGTGTGAGAAAGGGGTGCGCATTATGTACCAAATAGTTTTTTTTCTAGGTGAAACTAAGTAATGTTTTACTCGGAGACATATCGAATGCTTGTTCACGTTGTTCACCTAATCGATCCAAAGAAAATTACTATAGAACGTAAAATTGTAGAAAATGTTCTACTTAACAATATGAAAATAATTAAATTATTATAAAACAGCCAATTAAATTTCATTCGATCTTAAATTCATATCAGATATTCATCATCGTGCAAAAGTGCCACGATATCATCGGACCGCGCAGGACACTTAAGGTAACGAATGAACTCGGTATGATAATGAGATCATAATGAGCTGATACGTCATGACAGTTGCTCCGCCTTGATCAATCCATATTTGGATACACATACACAAACTCTAATTTTAGGATCATATAAAAATATATCGGAATATTGCCTTTATTCTACGCTTAAAATAAGTCAAATTTCCCCGATTTGACAACACATCACAAGGCATTATGATTAGAAATACCCCGGTGAAGTTTGTCGTATGGTTGGAATCAGCGTCTAAAATGCGCTTACTAGGCACATGACAAAGATGACGCGACGTTCAGAAGATGTCAGCTGTACAACTTTGAAATCGGAAAAATCAAGGTAAATTCTTGTAATTGAAATAATGATGTATGAATACCTGAAACCAAAGTTATCAACAATGAAAGTAGACAACATTTACTGTGTTTTATACATTGACTCAATACTTTAGATGTAGTATATACATAGTTTGATGTTCCTTGTTTACATACTGCACACGTAGTCGACGCGATGTGTAGCATATATTAGGTGCACACACGCAAAATAGGCCTAGATCTATATGTTAGAGAACTGATGCTCAAATGGTACCAGTTGTTGTTTGTTTATATAAACATGATTTACATGAGTACAGGCGGGTATCTAGGCAGTAAAATCCACAGGCACCTAAAGTATGGATATTACATGTACTTACCCCCCCCTTTTTTCTTTTGATTTTTTTCTTGCTATAATTTCTCTGAAATAAGTAAATTCCCTGTCTGTCTCATCCTTCTTTCGATTCAAGTAATCCTTTCATGCTTTTTGTAAGCTTCTACCGGTATGATTTAATTTATTTACTGATCCATCAAGCATGTTGGCATACAATCATGTTACACAATATGATATATCTATAATGATGACAAACTAAATATGCATATTTGTAAAGACGTTTATATATATTTGGCATGTACATATGACGTCAAACTGTATATATAATTTAGTATTGCATGTATAACATTAGCAACTTATAATTTATTACAAAATTTGTGCTCATTTTTTTTTATACCCGGACAAGGCCAATCTCTAAAGCTTTACCAAAAGTGTGAAACGATTACAGTACTTTAAAAATCGAAAAAGAAATGAGTTAGACCGGGAATCAACACATTTCAGATTTATCGCTGCAAAAAATATTTTCAAAAATGGGGGTTGGGGGGGGGGGGGCGCTAGTATCAGTGCATCAGGTATCTGTGGTAATATCTTGTACAAATGCACGTGTAACTACATTAATTTTGATGCTCTAGATTTACAGTCACATTTAATTTTATCAAGTGACATACCAGAAAGAAAATAAACTTGGGCTATTTTCGCTTACATTACAGGTTGAATAAATGGAAGAAAAATAAAAGACCCTGAATGCATACTGATTGCCCACATTTTTTATGTGTGTTTGAGACCCTTCTTTAATACATTGAATGTTTGCGGCATATGTATTTATAATATGAGATAATGCTATTTACAGATGTGCATGATACCAACAAGAATGTGAACTTTTCAAAGAGCATGATATTTACAATTTTCCACATCTCTAAACCAGTGACCACAAATGTACATACAAGGTAATTTTTACACACTTTAAATAATCCAATCAGGCACTGGATATACATAAATATAGGCATTATTTACATCTAGTCAATATTAATTTCTTCAAAATGCTAAATAAGAAAAAAATCATATGAAGCATGTTTTGATATTGCTGTATGGTATGAAATTTGAATGTTTTTATGTTATAATGCACATATAAACTTGAACACTTAGACCTACAGTATTGTGTTTTAAATATTTTTGACTGGCAACTTTCATCTTTTTTTCCATTTAGTACCCACAAATGACAGCCATATTGACTCCAGTAGATAATATTCATCTCCATCAGCTGGTTACTACGCTGTACATAGTGGTCAAACCAGGATATCCATTAATTGCATTCAGTGATGTGAATTGTCATCTACATTTGTGCTTATGAACTTTAGTAAACTGTCAAGTTTTAATATAAAAAAAATGACTGCTGAAAAAGCATCTAATCTTGTGTTCTATGAATGTTTTCAATTAAACACAAAACAAAATGAGAAATAGTTTTATTGAAACTTAATTGAAATTCACTTTGAATTACTTTGCATTGACTGAGTACTTCAAATTTTAATATCTCTACATTTTCATGGTCAAGTGATAAAAAGTATTTGAGAGTGAAGGGGGGGGGGGGTGTCATATGAAGTAAAAAGATTGACACTCATTTGGTGAACTAGATATTTTACACACTGCAGCCACTTATCTTTATTTTCAATAATGAATTAAGAATATTTCTTAAAACTGGGAAAATATACCCCCTCCCCAAGTAGTGGAGGAGTATGTGTCACTTCTGGTTTTCCAGTAGCTAGATACATATTTTGTTGAAAGCAATTTTGATTTTCAAGTTGTCACCTTAAAGACCGAGGAAATAAGCACCGCCTTCAATTTTACCTGGTCTGTAAACCCCTGTCAATCAGGAGAAATTTAGCTTCAGATTGGATGCTAGAAATTGATGGACATTTAGTTACTAATCCGTGTGTATACATTGTCCACCTCGTCTCTCGATCGAGGCGTCCGTGAAATCTTTTGATGTTTACTGCGTAGTATGCCAGCTCGATAGAGAAAGTTTTGATAAGAAAATTATGGCTTTGTATTACATCTATAGTCACAAAATATCATGAATTGAGTAGAAAATCTTACATATAATTACATCAATTATAATAAATTATGATGGGTTGTGTTTAGGAAGAGGTGCGATAGATAATTATGGATGGTTAGAACATCATTTACATGGACATGGATTAAATGCTCAAGAGAATGTACTGACTCTCATTGGAAATGTCTTGTTTATATATTATTATCAAAATTTTAATTATGAGTAAATACTTCATTAAAATTCCGTTTATATTCAGTTGAAATTTTATCAGCGTCATTTTACGACGAAACATGGCAGCAAAAGTAACTGCAACTCTATCAGAAGAGAAATTATCCGCTGTAAGGGCCCTTTTTGCATACAATGGTGGGGATTGGGATGCCGAGGAAGAAGTCATATCTGAGGAAGTACCCTCTTCGTCTGCACCAGCTATTGAGGGAAATGCCGGAAGAGCTGAATGTCCCGACTGTTGGTGTAGGTTGGTGCGTTATGGACGAGTCGCACAGACAACTTTGGTGGCCAGAAAATCCCGGTGTGCCGTCCAGAAAAAATAAATCTAACAGAAAAAAAACTTTATAAGAAATTCTGGACTATTTTGAGTCATCGTGGGGTGTGGGACGATGATCGTTATATCGCCAGAAAATCCGCCGCAGTACGAAGGGATTCTTGTAGGAATCTGTATGTTTGGTAGACGCACGGATACAAGAGAGACATCATGCCTGACTGTGTTATTCGTAAAGTCCGAGCATGGTATCCAAACCTAATTTTTCAATGGCTATATACACAGTGATATAATACAAATATTCATTGTAGAACAAGATACATATACACCCCCCCACCTCATTATGTGTGTTTCATTGCAAGAGCAGATGCTGCATGGGTCCAGACTCCTACCCAAACCCACTCAATTTGAAAAGTAATAACTCCATGACATTTTAATCCTTTTTAAAACTATCAAATTAAGTTATCCCCTTCCCTAAACTGTGTTTCATTGCAAGAGCAGCATGGGTCCAGATATAGACAACCACCCTTCAACAGTGTTTCATGAAAACATACATGTAGTGTATCATATTGTTGTATATATTCTACATCTATTTAGTAGATATTGCATGTTTGTAACCTTGTTTAGACACCCCCCCCCCACCCCCAATGCAGGGATTGACACCCGAGACTATATTCCTGGATCAGCGCATGATTTGCACCGCGAATCGTCAGTTACAAATTACGCACTGAGTTCGATCTGTTATTAAGCTCAGAAAATAAGAACTTGCTGTACTAATGGCCATCACGTATGATGTGTTCGAGGTAATGCAGATAATTCAACACCGTACCTATCTCTGTGAAATTAAATGCATACTTCTTTGCATCAGATTAAATTTTCAAAAAAATATATAGATACTGGTGTGTTGTTGTATTCATACCAAAGTGAAGAAATATTTTTTGAATATATGTAATACATATATTACACACTTGTTTGTTTAACACACTCACATTGAAGGAATTGTTTCGCTTTAGGCCTAGATCGAGGGTAGATAGTGCATATATATTTATGTGTGTAGTCTGATTAAAACCAGCTCCCTTCTAATGGTCCCTGACGACGATAGGGAAAAAAAAGGGGGGGAGGGGTAATCAGACTGTCATTCATTCATGAGGTTTAAGATTGGAATTTAAATAATCTGATTGTAAACAGATCTTTTATCCGCTCCGTTATCATTATGTCGATACAAACGCACAATGTTTGAATACAAACTAGAGTTTAAAATGTCTCTGAAATTAGTTGTTAAATATAACTGTCTTGGTTACTGGGAGTACAAGACCAACAGTCCGGTACAATGAATTTATTACCAGACTGTTAACAGGCTCTGTCCCTTGGTGCCCCCTGTAATCAAGTCAACAATTCATACTTTCTTTACTGAACACTTCATACAATTAATTGTTTTCATTTATATAATCATTCTATTCTAACCTCTCTGCATTAGCATAAAACATTCAGAACAACTGGATCCTACATGTACATGTGTTTTATACTTGCATACTGTACTTACTAAACTATAATAATACTGATTTGATTACAATTTTATACTATACTATATTTATTTCCAATCAAGGGCCCTCAAGGGGCAGCATGAACATACATACAAATAATGTACATATACATTTTATATGTATTCACACAACACACTTGGACCTATCCACTGTCTCAGAAACTGATGTGTGAGGCAGTTGGGTTATTTTATTGTATATATCATGTTGTTAATTTAAATCTTGTCTGCAATCAGTATTTCATATATAGTTATAGATATGTGCAGTGCAGAAGTGTGAACTCTGATAGTATTAGTAATTCTGAATGATTGTTTTCTTATTTTCATTACTATACATGCCCCCACCCCCTTCCCAAGGAACCTTGATTGGCGAATAAACAATAGAGAGAGAGAGAGAGAGAGAGAGAGAGAGAGAGAGAGAGAGAGAGAGAGAGAGTTAAAAGATTAAAACTAAAGTAAATGTTTCTTGGTTAAAATACATTGGTTGTCCTGCGTACATGTATCATGTATACGTTTACATAATAAATTGTAATTTTCCCGCCGTGTTACTTCCCTTTCCAGTATCTAATTTTGGATCAATATTCTACATCAGTGCTGCGTTTGAATATTAATTAGATAGCGTGTTTTCATGCATATCGAAGATAAAACTGGACGGCGGTAAGAGGAAAATAAATGTATTGTGATACCATGAGATTATTTGAAAGCTTTGAACAAGGCTTTATCTAAAAATTACTGTCCAAATCTTGAAATATTCTTGAACAATACACTGAACTCGAGAAAAAACACAAATAAACAAAGTGCAGGGGTAGGTTTTCATCTTGCGGGCCATTTTTAACTTATTTGCAAGCGGATGATCCAATTTGGACAGTGAATACTCGATTCTGTGAAACTTATTCTTTTCTATCATGTCATGTTTTTATTGATTTATGTACAGCTGGCTGTGCGCCGTGTCGATTTATGATCATCTATTTGCGTCTTGTATAATCTGGTCAAATGACGTCATATGACCCTTGACATCTTAAGTAAACATGCGAAGTGAAAGTACAGGAGGCGTATATATGTTGTGGTACTTGAAAAGTGTCTTTAGTTTTTTAATATTAATAAATGACCTACACCCAAAACAATAAGATATAAAGCTTAATTTTTCTGAATAATTCTTAAACATGACCTTAAGCCACACGCGCGTGACTGGCACATGTTTTTCGAAGCCATCGTTGTGTACAAGGACTTTGTCACTTGATTTTGTCAGACACCTATTCAGGGTACTTTCTGCATGCTGTACGATTTCCATGGATCTGGGAATTGTAGTAAATGACACGCGACTGACGTACTTCATATATCTAAATGCAGCGAAATTTCGGAGAATTATGTTTGAATTCTTCATTTCACTACCGTCTCCAAATAATGGTAGTGTACGATTACAACACATTGAACAATTGTTGAATATTTTTACTTTATTTCTATAACGTCGGCTATTTGATTTATTTGAAGTTTAAACAAAGAAAATATCGAGTGTTCAAACTTTAATGCTATAAAATATCATGTTTTGCTAAAATTAATATATTATCACCGCGCTGTATCCAAATTCCTGTGCTTTGTTGAAAACTTGCATTATTTCCACAAAGATTTCTAGTGAAATTGAAAAAAACCCAAGAATACTGCTTGGTTAGAATGTTTACATTAATCACATGTAATTATGTAAATTGGGAAAAGGATATCAAACAATCATTCCAGTTTTATACAAATGATAATATTGTGCTCTGGTTTAGTCCTCATTACTTTGCGCACAAATTACATGCAACTTTAATTCCAGAGGGGAGGGGGTGTCCGGACCTCCACTCTAGATCCGCGCATGATTCGGATATAGTTATTAAGCGGTGTTTTGTGCACATGCCACTAAATGCTAAGTGACCGACGGTGAGTGGGATGGTTATAGTGTAAATGCAGGAAAAAAAGTTCTCCTTACGTGTGAAAATCGCGTTCTTATACTTCAACACCAGTTCCGCGATTTAATGATGAAAATAGTAACCAATGACTAGCTATCATGTATTTTTAAATAAAACTATGTCACAGAACACGTGCGTCAGTTATCGTCAAATGTAAAGTGATTCTACAAACAAATAATTATTACAGCGACGTAGCAACAGGAGAATTTGGCCCACACATTCTTTTGTTTTGAAAATGTAGTCCCCCCCCATCTTCTTTATGGTATTACTGAATGCTTGCGAAAATCTAAGCATGAAACGATTAGAGTTGTAGATATGTTGACATTGATTGTAAATGCAGTCAGAGTCATTCGTTTCTACTAAAATTTCTTTTTTTTATCTATTTTTTTTTTTTTACATGTAATGATCGGGGTTCACCGGGTTTTATCCTCTTGGAATACACAATACAAGCGTATACTTTATCTTTTAGCTTACAAATGAGTAATGATTTAGATATCTAAATACTACATCGTTCATCTATCAACTACCAACATTCACTCTTATAACAGGGTAGATGCGAATATTTCATTACCATATATATCATGGAGTAAACTCTCCTAAATGAGTTCGACAATTTTGTAATATAAACGACAGATCGATGAAGTTGGAATTGTTTTCATACATACATGTCATAAAACTACAGGTACTGCAGCATGTAAATTATGAAAAATATATTGTAATGAATTGATTTGCAAGTGTATATATTTAAACCTGTATGTTTGACTTGCAACTGATTCAATTTTTACAGGGGAAATATAACTAAATTTTGCATTCGAACTCTCGAACTATTATGCTCTAATGTAAAGGTACCGATTAAGCTATCGCGCTTTCATTTTCGATATTATTAAACTTTTTATTTTATAAAGAAAGATTGCATTCGGTTGCACACGTGCATTTGTTTTAAAAATCAGGCCAAAGCCATAATAAAATTCTTACTTAATAACAAACATATTATGTATCATGAGTGTTTTTTTATTTTTAGATGGACAATCATTAGATGTGGCTGACATATTGCTTAATACAATATTAGAATAGTATTTGAAATTACAAATGCAACATACCCAATAAGTTATAATTAGCCTACATGTACGTTAGAATATTATGACTGACAAGGCATATTTAGACATGTATTTAGATACGCATTGTAGCCGCCACAGTATAAGCACACTAATTTAGAGGGATAATTCATATCATAAACTATCTATGATAAAAAAGAATATGTGATTGAACTTTGCCATGTGTTACAGTAATTGCGTTGATACCATTGCGTATCTATATCAAACATAAAACAACTAAAATTGGAATCGGAAATATCTGTGTCCAAGATTCCGATTTTCTTATTACACACTATCTTCTTCAATGCAAACTACGTAGAGTCTTTTAAAATTTAATATGCTGTACATATGGAAATTATTTATTCCTTAAACTTGTATATATGAACACCATCAACGTTGAAATTTGTATTACAGGAAATGGTTAAACGTTAAGGTTAATAGTCTGCTCATTTATCAACCAAGTCGAAATTTTGCTCATTACTGACTTTCAACATGATTAATTTGTACACAAAACATCTTTGTGGTTGTTGCATGTGCTCGATCTTAAAAAATTGCTTCAAAGGCATAAAAAATGGCTAATTTCGGCGATTTCGGTAAATCATGTCAATCGGAGATAAGGAAAATGACGTCACAGAACATATTACGTCACTAATTTCCACATGTATCATCAGGGCCAATGCCCTAGTGCATAATCATAATGATTAAGGTAGCGACGGATAGCAACCACGTGATCAGTAAAAATTGTGTATTTTCACGTGAATTCATTTTCCGGAATTCCTTACTCCGTCATAGAATAGTCGAAAAACATGAAGGGGTTCCGAAAGTGTTTTGTTGTTGTGACTGACTCGCCTACAGAAAATATGCACATACCACATAAGTATACGTCAATGTCTGTAATAATGGTAGATCAAATGTTTCATCTGTGTGAAACTTTTTGCTAATCGAAATGTTAAACCAACCACCAATCCATGTACATAGATGCGCTACGTAAACAAAGTTGTTGATCGATGCATAGTAATGTCCGAGTGCTGCATGCTGAGAGATTAGATACTGTTTATACAGTCATTGAGAGGCTAAACAAAGTTTCTTGCAAGAAGAGGAAGTTAGTGGATGCATTCAACTTGGACAACGAAATCATAGTTTCGTTTGGTGAGTGAAAAAAATGCCATAAATTTGTATTCAAAAGTTCAACTCGCATTTCCTCTGCTATTTCACAACGCGATTTATAATAACATCTGTAAGTTTAAACACACGACATACAGTAGATGTATTATTTTGTATGTATATATGGATTCCATATGTGCATAAAATATAACTCCCACCGGTGCATGTGATTGTAAACGAACGGATGTCATATAAATGTATACCACATTTGTAAACATGGGCTCTCACAACTCTTTTATTAAGAAAATAATAATATCGTTATGAAAATAACTGTTACGAAAATAACATACCTTGAACTACATGTATAAAAGTAATGAAAAACAAATATCTGTATAGACCTACTATCTAGGGGTATGAGGGAACCGGATAAAAAGTGGAAGGGGGGGGGGGCATGTGTTGAATTATAATTCCCTAGACTATAGTATACATATACTATTACTTTGAAATTTCAGTGACCTAAGAAATATATCAAACCTGAAGTTTCGTGTTTCACACAAACATGTAGGTTGGCAAAACCTTTTTAAATAATGTAAATTAATCACAAGTCTGCATATGCCCTCTCATAGGCAAATGTATGCACTGTATGTATAAGTAAGATATGTATACTACACGTATGCCCTTCTCTTGACCCACATTTTGTAAATGAAACAGATATGATAAGGCTATGGCAGTTTATGAAAACGTATATACATGTCATCTCATTGCAATTTATAATTTTGAAACATCAGTATTTAAATTTTAACTGAATATGTGTTGAGACACAATTTTAAAATTCACATTGTCTGACTCAATCTAATTACTCAAAGGTATAATATAGACCTAACTGTGCAAATATCAGTTATGATGATCTTTTTTCTAGGCATCAGCCTGAAGACCGAGGGAGGTTAGATAGGACCAGTGCAGGTTGAAGTGGATTTCGAGGCAACAAGTATAACAGCAAGAGAGGTACTATATTTTTTGGATAAACATTTGTAAAGACAATTCTGAGTATATCAGATATTCATCTTTTTTGCTATATTTAAATATATTTATCTATATTTTGAACAGGTACTCCATTTACAGTGATGATGACATATCCCCTGGACCCCCACAAAATGTTTGATCAAGTTCCGAAGATTAAAGAACTACTGCAAAATTTGGGACTGGATGAAAAACATTAATTCACTTATATGAGCTCAGAGCAGTGGATGTTATACAACATACTTTAAACTAAATTGTGAATTTAATACATGTCATGTACTCGTATATTACAAGTACATGCCTTTTGAAAGACAATAATATTGCATAGATGTAAAGGAAATTTCAATGTTGATTATTCTTTCTTAGATATATTAGTAAAAAATGTGCACATGATAGAATATCAATTTTATAACTTCAATCAATGTGTTTGAATTTTCTTTGTAATTCAAAATTTAGTTGAAACATACATCATAGATACATTAATGTATATCAAATTTTTAGAAAAGTTTCATAATGGAACTAATTCACCCCCCCCTTATACATACAGTGAACATAGACCTTCACCTGGGGAAAACTTCAGTTAGTTAATGCAATATACATGTACATGCATTCTCAGTTATCCAATAGTGAGTTTTTGGTTCCATGTGAAACTACAATTAGAAATCTTAAACTTATGAAAGACACACCTATCTGTGAGGGTAAGATGACTCAGATGGACTTAAATGTAGTGATCCATGGGCAGTCCATAGGTCTCTTTCCATTGATGTTAATTATTTATTGAAATATGAAATGGTTATTTAAACATATTTGGTGTATTATACTGTATAGTGATATAAATTTCTATCAAAAAATATGCATAGGTAATAGATTTGGTCCAGTTATTACAAGAAATTGTATGAAAAATAACTAAATATTTAGGCAATCATTGTGAGTGCGAAAAGGTCAACTGCAATAGCACACACTATATATCATTCTTAAATGGCTCATAGAAACTTCTAGTATTGTGAGTTTGAATGCTCAATATGGTAATTTGGGAATGCTTAATCATTTCAGGTCAATAGTTTATCTCTGCTGACTGTATCTCTTAAAATTCATTTCTAGAAGGGAGGGGGTAGGGTTACAAAATCTGACATAGTTTCAGATTAAACCTCATTTGGTATATTTTTTTCTATTCAATATTTTAGATACTACTTGACTTATTGTAAAAATGAAATAAAATCAGATATTTTATGAGCAGAATTTTGTTGTTGTCAGAAAATGTATGCCTGATAGTATTTGAGAAATGTCATATTTTGGGTAAATTTGGCCATTTGCCAAGTCGAATCATGCCAATGTTTTCCTTAGATGCATTTTGAATTTCTAATCCATGTTGATTTTTTATCTGTTTGTGTTTAATTTACATAACTATATATGACAAACAATATTTATGGCGTCAATAATTTTTTTTATTGGCTTTTGTGTTAATTTGCTCAATTTTGGCATTTTTTGCCTTTTGGGGCTGCAAAAGAGGGGATTTCAATCTCGCGTTCCTCGAAAATTAACCTGATTACTTTTGTTGATTTTTTGATATGTTTTAGGATAAAGTCAAAATGTTACAATAAATAAAATTGAAAAAAAATTCAATGAGCAGTTTTTTTGGGGCTAGCTATCAATAGCTACCTTAAACCAAGTGAAACCACATTTTAAATTTATCCTAATTTTGTGGCGAAATTTGGGCCTTAATGTACCTTGCTCTTTGTATATTTTTAAAAAGATATGTTATGTCAATTCTATAAATGAACAAGTGAACATAACTCTTTAATAAATACATTAACATATACGCAGGACACTTAAGGTGGGTCCTTAGTCCTGGATTTTTGGGGTTTAGGTAGCATTTTTTTGTTTGGAATGAATAGATTAACATTCAGAGTAATGCGAAAAGGAAAATTAGTTAAGGATTTCCAGATTTATTTTCATTACTGACACTACTGAAGTAATGTACCCCTATGTAGATTTTTATGAAATTCATTGGAAACAGTTATCTGTTGTTATTTTAAAATAAAAACAACATCAAAAATTTTGAATTGCATTTATTTATCGGGAAACATGTCAAGAACTAAAACACATGTCATTTTCACTATGTTCATCAAGTTTTAGTATAATAAGTGCAAAATTATTGAATTAGCCTTACTCTCCAAAATGTTAAAAAACAAACAAATATGGACACAATTTCCTTATAGCATGGTTTACATATAATTTTTTCTGGTTATATTAGTAGATGTACATCTGTTATAGTTATATATGAAAAAATTCATACCTTTCCTTAATAATTTCAAATCTATAGCTTCCAGAGTATGTATACCCCCATAAAAACCCTAAGTCTGGCACCATACAACTGAGCTATTGAAAACCACTCATGGATTAAAATTTTATGTAATTACATGAAATGACACAGATAATAATTCCTTATCACCTTGGTAAAATGTTTGTGAAAAATATAGGAAATCTATTGCATAATGGACTTGATAAATAATTTAATGAAAACAGAGTTATTGTCCTTGGATTCAATATTTTGAAACGCATCATTGACTATTCAAATATAACTAAGACTTTTGAAATATTTTATGGCTAACAAGATTTTTTACAATAACTATTGAAAAAGACTCCAACAAAAGGACAAGGTACGTTTGGGGCCAAATTTGGTCCCGCATCCAAATTAAATGATATTTCTCAAAATTCTTTCATATGGTGTATACTTCCATAAAATGGTGATGATGGCTTCGTAAAAAAGCTTTACTTATGTATAAAACATATGTAAATATAGTATAGTTTACGATAACGTTGTGCCATTGTGGCGTTACTTTATGCGACGTCATCAACAAGAAAGCTATGTCATGAATTCAATATGAAAATAGTCCAATTTATGTCGCCATATGCTCAAAGTTTTATTAAACAAATGTACACTATGATTTTTATTTGAAAAGTTTAATTGATTTTTTCGGAAAGTTTTAATCAACTGTAGATGATTCGATGCGGCGGATGCTGTGATTTGAAGGAAGATTAGTGTAATTGTATCTAAGAAGTGTAGAGCAACCCATATATATTCATTCAATTTTAACATTGTATTTACATTTGCATTCAATTTGCATTGTTTTAATCTAAATTAAATGAATATCATATATGTACGTAGTGCGTGGTTATCTTAAGTTATTCTTGTGTGTATATGTACACTTTGTTCTTTTTTTCGAGCGCACTAAATGTTTTCAGCGAAGGAACACGCACTAACCAATGCTACATTGGATTGTACATGTAGTAAAAAGAACATGAAATCCATTCAGAATATATGTGAAAAGAAATATTATTAAACGAACTTTTTTAAAAATTCAACACATGACAATGGGACCGAATGTGAACCTTATAGAATGTGATAAGATTTATAAACAATGTGGTAAGTTCTACACAAGAGTTGACACTGACACCATGAAAAACCTAACAAAAAATATTCGTGTCGGTATTATATATTCAATGTTTCATCATATACACTTGAATCTATTAATTAGACTCTTTATTTGGAAAAAAAATATACAGGCTCCTGACAATTATCTTTATATAACAAATCTTTCAATGCATTAGTATTTGCGCAAAGGAAAAAAGTTTGAATCATATTCATTGTGTCAAACCACGTCCGAAATCCACATGGGAGAGGATCGTATATTTTTTAACACCCCCCCCCCCCATTCCACCTTTTGATACATGCCGATTTAGTCGGAGATATGAAAGCAACCTTGGTTTCCCTGTCTAATAAATCATTCAACAATTTCTTTTCGGCCAGTTTCTAATGATGAATGAAGCAGAGACTGTCTATTAACAATACCAAAGTCAATCACTATGACAGTGCATCAGGATGTAAAACTTATACGGTACCAATTTTTATGCACCAGATGCGCATTTCGACAAATAATGTCTCTTTAGTGATGCTCAACCGAAATGTTTGAAATCCGAAATAACTATGAAGTTTTAGATCTAAATATATCCAAAAAGAGCGTGCCAAACAAGTGGATCCAAATTCGTCCAAGGATAAGAGCTATGCATGAGGGAGATAATCCTTAATTTTGAAATGAATTTCTAAATTTTATAACAGCAATTAAATATATATCCGTATTTTCAAGCTAGTAACGAAGTACTTAGCTACTGGGCTGTAGAGACCCTCGGGGACTAACAGTCCACCAGCAGAGGCCTCGACCCAGGGGTCATAATGTAAAACTTATACCGTACCAATTTTGATGCACCAGATGCGAATTTCGACAAATAATATCTCTTCAGTGATGCTCAACCGAAATCTTTGAAATCCGAAATAACTATGAAGTTTTAGATCTAAATATAGCCAAAAACAGCGTGTCGTCAGTCAAGGATATTTATATTTTCCAGCAATTGTCAAAATAATGAAAGGTGTAAAATCTAATCAGTTTTTCACACTAAGTTTTTTTCCACTATACTATTGAAAAAGACTACTAGAATCTATAATTTACAAGTCCTGCTGATTTCTGACTAGTCCAGCTGCTGAAAGTAGACGGCCGAGTCACGATACGATGAGGGGAAGGGTGTGGGAGGGGTTTGTTCCCTCTTAAAGAGGGTGGGGGTCCGGGGAAAAAATTCCAAATCTAGATGCAAATTGTTCATTTCAGACAAATAAATGAAAATCTTATGACCAAATCTAGCCTCTTTTTCCTGATTCGCTCATGAAATCATCATATTTATGCTTGAATATTATGAAGAATACGTCGATCTGTAGCATAGTACCGTATTTTGTCGAATATGATAAGCACTTTTTTTTTTAAAGAAAATTACTACAGAACATAAAATTGTAGAAAATATTATATTTAACAATATGTAAATAATTAAATTATTATAAAACAGCCAATAAAGTTTCATTCGATATTACATTCAAATTAGATATTCATCATCGTGCAGAAGGGCCACGATATCATCAGACCGTGACCATGACCGGCACATGTTTTCGAAGCCATCGTTGTGTACAAGGACTTAGTCACTTGATTTTGTCAGACACCTATTCAGGGTACTTTCTGCATGCTGCACGATTTCCATGGATCTGGGAATATACGATTTTCTTTTGTAGTAAAGGACACATGACTGGCATACTTCATCTATCTAAATGCAGCGAAATTTCGGAGAGTTATGTTTGAATTTTTCATTTCCCTACCGTCTCCAAATAATGGTAGTGTACGATTACAACATATTGAACAATTGTTTAATATTTTTACTTTATTTCTATAACGTCGGCTATTTGATTTATATGAAGTTTAAAGAAAGAAAATATCGAGTGTTCAAACTTTAATGCTACAAAATATCAGGCTTTGCTAAAATTAATATATTATTACCGCACTGTATCCAAATTCCTGTGCTTTGTTGAGAACTTGCATTATTTCCACAAAGATTTCTAGTGAAATTGAAAAAAAAAAAGCCAAGAATATTGCTTGGTTAGAATGTTTACATTAATCACCGGTAATTATGTAAATTGGGAAAAGGATATCAAACAATCGTTCCAGTTTTATACAAATGATAATATTGTGCTCTGGTTTAGTCCTCATTACTTTGCGCACAAATTCCATGCAACTTTAATTCCAAAGGAGAGGGGGTGTCCGGACCCCCCTCTAGATCCGCGCATGATTCGGATATAGTCATGAAATTAAGCGGTGTTTTGTGCACATGCCACTAAATGCTAAGTGACCGACGGTGAGTGGGATGGTTAAAGTGTAAATGCAGGAAAAGAAAGTTCTCCTTATGTGTGAAAATCGCGTTCTATTACTGAAACACCAGTTCCACGATTTAATGATGAAAATAGTAACCAAAGACTACATGTATGTCACAGAACACGTGCGTTAGTTATCGACAAATCTAAGGCGATTCTATAAACAAATTATTACAGCGACGTGCATGTAGCATTAGGGGAATTTGCCCCACACATTCTTTTGTTTTAAGAATGTAGTTTTTCCATAAATTTTACATGTAAATTTTGATTTATCCCCCCTTTATGGTAGAAATGAATGCTTGCGAAAATTTAAGCATGAAACGATTAGAGTTGTAGATCTGTTGACATTGATTGTATATGTAATGATCGGGGTTCACCGGGTTTTGTCCTCTTGGAACACACAGTACAAGAGTATACTTTATCTTTTAGCTTACAAATGAGTAATAATTTAGATATCTAGATACGACATCGTCCATCTATCAACTACCAGCATTCAATCTTATAGCAGGGTAGATGGATGCGAATATTCCATTACCATATATATCATGGAGTAACTTCTCCTAAATGAGTTCAACAACTTTGTAATATAAACGACAGATCGATGAATTGGAAATGTTTTGATAGGAAACATGCATGTCATAAAGCTAAAGGTACTGCAGCATGTAAATAATGAACATGATATTGTAATGAATTGATTTTCAAGTGTATATATTTAAAGCCTGTATGTTTACCTTGCGACTAATTCAATTTTTACGGGGAAAATATAATCGAATTTTGAATTCGAACTCTCGCACTATTATGATTTGGTATAAATGTACCGATTAAGCTATCGTGCTTTCATTTTCGATATTATTAAACTTTTTTATTTTATAAACAAAGATTGCATTCGGTTGCACACGTGCATCTTTTTTAAAAAAGCCAGGCCAAAGCCAAAATAAAATTCTTACTTAATAATATACATATTATGTATCATGAGTGAATTTTTAATTCAGATGGACAATCATTAGATGTGTCTGACATAATGCTTAATACAATATTAGAATAGCATTTGAAATTACACATGCAACATACCAAATGAGTTATAATTAGCCTACATGTACGTTAGAATAATATGTCTGGCAAGGCATATTTAAATATATATTTAGATACGCATTGTAGCCGCCACAGTATATGCACACCGATTTAGAGGGATAATTCATATCATAAACCATCTATGATAAAAACGAATATGTGATCGAACTTTGCCACGTGTTACATTAATTGCGTTGATGTCATTGCGTATCTATATCAAACATAAAACGAGTAAAATTGGAATAGGAAATATCTGTGTCGAAGATTCCAATTTTCTGATTCCACACTATCTTCTTCAATCCAAACTACGTAGAGTCTTATAAAATTTAATATGCTGTACATATGCATATTATTTATTCATTAAACTTGTATATATGAACACCATCAACGTTGGAATTTGTATTACCGGTGAACGCGGGAAATGGTTAAACGATAAATCTAATAGTCTGCTCATTTACCAACCAAGTCGAAATTTTGCTCATTACTGACTTTCAACATGATTAATTTGTACACAAAGCATCTTTGTGGTTTTTGCATGTGCTCTATCTTAAAAATCGCTTCAAAGGCATAAAAAACGGCTAATTTCCGCGATTTCGGTAAATTATGTCAATCGGGGAGAAGGAAAATGACGTCACAGAACATATTACGTCACTAATTTTCACATATATCATCAGGGTCAATGCCCTAGTGCATAATCATAATGATTAAACCAAGTGAAATCACATTTTAAATTTATCCTAATTTTGTGGCGAAATTTGGGCCTTAATGTACCTTGCTCTTTATGTTCCATTAAGTTAGAGACCGATAGCAACCACGTGATCAGTAAAAATCGTGTATTTTCACGTGAAATTATTTTTCGGAAATCCGTACATCGCCATAGAGTAGTTGAAAAACAAAAAGGGGTTCCGAAAGTACAAGTTGTTGCTGTGACTGAATCGATGATTGAGAGGGTCGTCTCGACGAAAGATATAGAAATTTGGCCATAGTTTAGATTAGGAATACGTCAATGTAATAATAGTGGACTAAATGTTTCGTCCGTGCAGAATGGCACTTTTTACCTCAAGAAATTCACCACCATGCATAGCTGCGCTACGTAAACAAAGTTGTTGATGTAGCGTGATCGTGATGTCCGAGTGCTGCGAGTTTCAATACTGTTTATGTAGTCATTGAGAGTTTAAACAAAGTTTCTTCTGAGAAGAGGAATTCGATGGATGCATTCAACGAAATCATAATTTCGTTTGGTAAGTGAAAAAAATGGCAAATTGAATTTGTATTCAACCCACTTTTCCTCTGCTATTTCACAACGCGATTTTATAATAACATCTATAAACGCACAATTTGGAGCTGTTTCATTTTTTGTGCATTGATGTATTCCATATGTGCCCAAAATATAACTCCTACATGTGCATGTAAGTGTAAATGGATGTCATGTATATGCCAGATTTGAAAAAAAATAGGACTTCTCACAAGTTTGAGGGGGGGGGGGGGTTGCACTAAAATTCTATTTGGTATAAATGATAGTACTTATAGTATCTTGAAATTTCATTGACCTAAGAGATATTTCAAATCTGGGGTTTCATGCAAGCATGTAGGACTACAAAACTTTATTTAAAATATTTGTAAAATCACAAGCGCTCCTCATAGGCAAATAAATGTATTGTATGAAAATAAGATATGTACATTTGTATGTCCTTCTCTTGACCCACACTCCGTAAAGGAGACAGGTCTGATAAATCTAGAGTTGATTTGTTTTGATATTATTAGAATGAACTGGCAGTTTATGAAAACACATCTGTCATCTCATATTGTAATATGATAATTATGATGTTTATTCACCTCATTAAGGACCCGGGGGTGGGAGGGTATGTACAGTTTAAATAGAAGGTAACTATAACAATATGAAATAAATAACAATCATGCAGATGTACTACTACTGCAAGAGTTCACATTGCTGCACTGCACACATTTAACATACATGTAGTGTTACATATCTAATACTGATTTCAGACAAGATTTTAAAAATTAACATCATAAAATACATGTTATGTGTGTAATTTTCAATATATCAGCATTTTAAAGTTCACTAAACATGCATTGAGACACACAATTTTAAAATTGACATTGTCTGACACAGTATAATTAATGATTAATACTGACAGTGCAAATATTAATTATGATGATTTTTTTCTAAGCATCATCCTAAGGACCAGTGCAAGTTGAAATGGGCTTCCAGCCAACAACTTCAACAGCAATTTGCCATGAAAATCAGCAAGAAAGGTACAATATTTTCTATCTTAGTAAGATAAAAAAAATTCATTTTAACACCAGACATTTATAAAGACAAGTTTTAGTATATTAGATATTCATCTTTTTTTCAATATTTGAATATACAGAATATATTTTTTATAACAGGTACTTCATTTACATTGATGATGTCATATCCCCTGAACCCCACAACTTTACAGGTTACAGAGAAAATTCAAGAACTTCTGCACAATGTGGGACTCGGATAGAATCAATAATGTATTTGTGAGCCCAGATATATTGTGCAACATACTAAAGTGTGAATTTAATGGAAAACAAGTACATGTACTCATGTATTACATGTCTTTTTTAAAGACAATAATATTGTATAAATAGAGAGGAAATGTCATTGTTGATTATTCTAAGTTTTTGATATACCAAAATCAGTAAACATTTGTAAATGAAAATAAAATACCAATTTTATAACTTTAATCAATGTGTTTGAATTTCTCATTTTCTAACCCCCCTCCCACCCCACCCCCGTTACACACACTCAGTGCATATATACTGTGAATGCAATAAGCATGCATTCTAAGTTATCCAAGCGAGTTTTTGTTTCATTGTGAGACTGCAAGTAGGACTCATAAACTTATGAAGAGACATATATATTTGTGAGAGCAACATAGCTGATATGAGCCTTGGGATCAATGGGTCGAGCCGCGGTGGTGGTCTAGAGGTTAGAGCGTTCGCCCCGCATGCGGAAGGCCAGGGTTCGAATCCCGGTCGCGACAGATCTGAGTTGTTGAAACAGGTAGTGACAGTTCCATTGCCAAACGCTCAGCATCAGGTGTGAATGTCACTGGTCCTCGGAGATGATCTTCAAAACGGATGCCCAGTGTCACAGTAGATGTGGCACGCTAAAGAACCCTCACTGCTCAATGGCCGTAAGCGCCGAGCAAAGGCCTAAATTTAAAGCCGTTCACCGGTCTTGGTAACGTCTCCATATGAGTAAAAAATTCTCGAGAGAGACGTTAAACAAGATACAATCAATCAATCCATGGGTCGATTGGGTGGAAATCTTTCCATTGATATTAAATATAAAGTTGTTATTTAAACATATTTGGTGCACTATGCTGTATAATCATATCAATTTCTTATAATAGGTAATGATGTCTTGTTATTATAAAAAAAAATGTATGAAAAATAACTAAATATCAATGCAATCATTGTGAGTGCAAAAAGGTCGATTGCAAGAGCACATACATAAATGCATTGGCGGATATAAAGGGGGGGGGGGGGGCAACCGGCGCGAGCCCCCCTAAAATTTTCAAGTTTAAAGTAAATCGTTGTCTCTTGTTTAGAGAAATATATACGATAAAAGAAGCCATAATTTCCTCCACTCTCAGAGAAATAAATGTCTGACAAAATCTTTTGATTTATTGAATTACTTTTAGTGGAAGAACTGCAACTTTTTCCAAAAACCCTTAAAATTTGCGTTATTTTATTAATTTCACCTTATTAAAAATGACAGAAAATAATAAAAATGACAACATAGGAGACATATTTTAAGCCCTAAAAAATCTGTAAAATCCAGGAGTTTCTGGGGAATCGCCCCCCCCCCCCTTTCAAGGCGGCCCCCAGACCCCTGCCTCATACAGTTGCACCCCCCCTCCCAACTTCAATTCCTGATCCGCCCCTGAAATAGCTTATAGAAACCTTCTTATTGTCATGTTCAATTTTCAAAGAAGTAATTTGGGAATGCTTAAACATTCTAAGTTATAAAAAGGTCAGTAGTTTATCTCTGCTGGCTGAATCTTTCTTCTCAATGCACCGAGTGCAATTCATGACGTCTATGTTCCTGCTCATTCTTTCTCCTCCATACCATGCAGTATATTAAAGGGGTTGGGATGTAATGGAGACATTTGTTTTAACAAATATAAATTGTATTTCAATTTTTTGTGGGGATTTTTATTTGGGAAAACTCTTGATATTAATCATCAAATATGATGACGTATGATAAATCTATATTCTGAGTGTAAGTGCACAAAGGTCAACAACGAGAACTACAACAAAATATAAGCTACAATTTGAAATACATACTTTCTGTATTATATTTATTAATTTAAAAAAGGTATTACAAAGAATCTTCGAATTTCAGCAAGCTGTTTTGATGGATTGTTTACAACATCTTTTAATAACCCTTTTATCTTACGAAAATGTGTAGTTTGTTAAAAGGGGGTGGGGTTAGGAATTTTTTGTTAGTTCCATATTGAACCCCATTATGGTGTATATTTTTTTTTCATATATTTTACTTACTAATAGACTGACCACTTAATGAAATAAAATAAGAAATTTGATAGGTAATTTTTTTGCAGCTTAAGCAAAGGTATGACCCTATGTGCAAATACTGTGCACTGTTTTAAGGTAATTGGCCAATGTAGCTCTGTTGAAGTAATGTTGTTGCATGTTAATAATGATTGCTGAACTTGAAATTGATGTGTAATATACAATTATGTGAAAGGTTGTTTGGAACCATATATGACAAGTTATGATCCTTTTTACAATAAAAATGTTATAGCTCTATTTGTATATTGCTCTCTACTTATTTTTCTTCACTTTTTACGCTTTACAAGGACTAAAGAAGGTGTTGTTAAAATCGCCATATTTCTCAAAAACAAGGTCGATTACCTAAATTGATTTTTTATTATGTTTTATATCGAAGCTTCATCATAAACATATATCAAAATAAAAAAAATCAATGGTTAATTTTTTTTAGCATCAACCTATCAATCTCTACCTTGATTAAATTATTGACTTTGCAAAATCTTATGAGGTCACAGGAGTGTGGAACTACGTTAAGGTAACGAATAAACTCGGTATGATAATGATATCATAAGGAGCTGATACGTCATGACAGTTGCTCCCCCTTGATCAATCCATATTTGGATACACATGTACACAAACTCTAATTTTAGGATCATATAAAAATATATCGGAATATTGCCTTTATTCTACGCTTAAAATAAGTCAATTTTCCCTGATTTGACAACACATCACAAGGCATTATAATGAGAAATACCCCGGTGAAGTTTGTCGTATGGTTGGAATCAGCGTCTAAAATGCGCTTACTAGGCACATGACAAAGATGACGCGACGTTCAGAAGATGTCAGCTGTACAACTTTGAAATCGGAAAAATCAAGGTAAATTCTTGTAATTGAAATAATGATGTATGAATACCTAAAACCAAAGTTGTCAACAATGAAAGTAGACAACATTTACTGTGTTTTATACATTGACTCAATACTTTAGAGGTAGTATATACATAGTTTGATGTTCTTTGTTTACATACTGCACACGTTGCCGATGTGTAGCATATTAGGTGCACACACGCAAAACAGGCCTATATGTTAGAGAACTGATGCTCAAATGGTACCAGTTGTTGTTTGCTTATATACACATGATTTACATGAGTACAGGCGGGTATCTAGGCAGTAAAATTCACAGGCACCTAAAGTATGGATATTACATGTACTTACCCCCCCCCCTCTTTCTTTTGATTTTTTTTCTTGCTATAATTTCTCTGAAATTAGTAGATTCCCTGTCTATCTCACCCTTCTTTCGATTCAAGTAATCGTTTCACGCTTTTTGTAAGCTTCTACCGGTATGATTTAATTTATTTATTGATCCACCAAGCATGTTGGCATACAATCATGTTACACAATGATGAGATATGTATAATGATGACAAACTAAATACTAACAGTTCATATGCATATTTGTAAAGACGTTTATATATATTTGGCATGTACATATGACGTCAAACTGTTTATATAATTTAGTATTGCATGTATAACATTAGCAACAACATTTGTGCTCATTTTTTTTATACCCGGACAAGGCCAATCTCTAAAGCTTACAAAAAGTGTGAAACGATTACAGTACTTTAAAAATCGAAAAAGAAATGAGTTAGACCGGGAATCAACACATTTCAGATTTATCGCTGCAAAAAATATTTTCAAAAATGAGGGTGAGGGGGGGTGGGGGCGCTAGTATCAGTGCATCAGGTATCTGTGGTAATATCTTGTACAAATGCACGTGTAACTACATTAATTTTGATGTTCTAGATTTACAGTCACATTTAATTTTATCAAGTGACATACTAGAAAAAAAAAGTAAACTTGGGATATTTTCGCTTACATTACAGTATGAATAAATGGAGGAAATATAAAAGACCCTGAATGCATACTGATTGCCCACATTTTTTTATGTGTATTTGAGACCCTTCTTTAATACATTGAATGTTTACAGCATATGTATTTATAAAATGAGATAATGCTATTTACAGATGTGCATGACACCAGCAAGAATGTGAACCTTTCAAAGAGCATGATATTTCCAATTTTCCACATCTCTAGACCAGTGACCACAAATGTACATACAAGGTAATTTTTACAAACTTTAAATAATCCAATCAGGCACTGGATATACATAAATATAGGCATTATTTACATCTAGTCAATATTAATTTCTTTAAAATGATCAATAAGAAAAAATTCATATGAAGCATGTTTTGATATTGCTGTATGGTATGAACTTTGAATGTTTTTATGTTATAATGCACATGTAAACTCGAACACTTAGACCTACAGTATTGTGTTTTAAATATTTTTTTACTGGCAACTTTCATCTTTTTTCCGTTTAGTACCCACAGATGACAGTCGTATTGACTCCAGTAGATAATATTCATCTCCATCAACTGGTCACTACGCTGTACATAGTGGTCAAACCAGGATATCCACTAATTGCATTCAGTGATGTGAATTGTCATCTACATCTAAAATTGTGCTTATGAACTTTAGTAAACTGTCAAGTTTTAATATGAAGAAAATGACTGCTGAAAAAGCATCTAATCTTGTGTTCTATGAATGTTTTCAATTAAACACAAAACAAAATGAGAAATAGTTTTATTGAAACTTAATTGAAATTCACTTTGAATTACTTTGCATTGACTGAGTACTTCAAATTTTAATCTTTCTATATTTTCATGGTCAAGTGATCAAAAGTATTTGAGAGTGAAGGGGGGGGGGGTGTCATATGAAGTAAAAAAGATTGACACTCATTTGGTGAACTAGATATTTTACACACTGCAGCCACTTCTCTTTATTTTCAATAATGAATTAAGAATATTTCTTAAAACTGGGAAAATATACCCCCTCCCCAAGTAGTGGAGGAGTATGTGTCACTTCTGGTTTTCCAGTAGCTTGTATGATGGCTGTATTCTAGATACATATTTTGTTGAAAGCAATTTTAATTTTCAAGTTGTCACCTTAAACTATTTCTAAAAGAAATCCAACTCGAGTCGTTAAGTATTCCCACGGATTTTTTTTTATATACACAGTGATATAATACAAATATTCATTGCAGAACAAGATACATATACACCCCCCCCCACCTCACTATGTATGTTTCAATGCAAGAGCAGATGCTACATGGGTCCAGACTCCTACCCAAACCCACTCAATTTGAAAAGTAATAACTCCATGACATTTTAATCCTTTTTAAAACTATCAAATTAAGTTATCCCCTTCCCTAAACTGTGTTTCATTGCAAGAGCAGCATGGGTCCAGATATAGACAACCACCCTTCAACAGTGTTTCATGAAAACATACATGTAGTGTATCATATTGTTGTATATATTCTACATCTATTTAGTAGATACTGCATGTTTGTAACCTTGTTTAGACACCCCCCACCCCCAATGCAGGGATTGACACCCGAGACTATATTCCTGGATCAGCGCATGATTTGCACCGCGAATCGTCAGTTACAAACTACACACTGAGTTCGATCTGTTATTAAGCTCAGAAATATAAGAACTTGCTGTACTAATGGCCATCATGTATGATGTGTTCGAGGTAATACAGATAATTCAACACCGCACCGATCTCTGTGAAATTAAATGCATACTTCTTTGCATCAGATTAAATTTTCAAAAAAAATATATAGATACTGGTGTGTTGTATTCATACCAAAGTGAAGAAATATTTTTTATTACACACTTGTTTATTTAACACATTCACATTGAAGGAATTATTTCGTTTTAGGCCTAGATCGAGGGTAGATAGTGCATGTATATTTATGTGTGTAGTCTGATTAAAACCAGCTCCCTTCTAATGGTCCCTGACGACGATAGGGGAAAAAAAAGGGGGGGGGGGTAATCAGACTGTCATTCATTCATGAGGTTTAAGATTGGAATTTAAATAATCTGATTGTAAACAGATCTTTTATCCGCTCCGTTATCATAATGTCGTTACAAACGTACAATGTTTGAATACAAACTAGAGTTTAAAATGTCTCTGAAATTAGTTGTTAAATATAACTGACTTGGTTACTGGGAGTATAAGACCAACAGTCCGGTACAATAAATTTATTACCAGACTGTTAACAGGCACTGTCCCTTGGTGCCCCCTGTAATCAAGTCAACAATTCATACTTTCTTTACTGAACACTTCATACAATTAATTGTTTTCATTTATATAATCATTTTATTCTACCCTGTCTGCATTAGCATAAAACATTCAGAACAACTGGATCCTACATGTACATGTGTTTTATACTTGCATACTGTACTTACTAAACTATAATACTACTGATTTGATTACAATTTTATATGTATTCACACAACACACTTGGACCTATCCACTGTCTCAGAAACTGATGTGTGAGGCAGTTGGGTTATTTTATTGTATATATCATGTTGTTAATTTAAATATTGTCTATAATCAGTATTTCATATATAGTTATAAATATGTGCAGTGCAGAAGTGTGAACTCTGATAGTATTAGTAATTCTGAATGATTGTTTTCTTATTTTCATTACTGTACATGCCCCCCCCCCCCCCTTGCCCAAAGAACCTTGATTGGCGAATAAACAATAGAGAGAGAGAGAGAGAGAGAGTTAAAAGATTAAAATTAAAGTAAATGTTTCTTGGTTAAAATACATTGGTTGTCCTGCGTACATGTATCATGTATATATTTACAATACATAATAAATTGTAATTTTCCCGCCGTGTTACTTCCCTTTCCAGTATCTAATTTTGGATCAATATTCTACATCAGTGCTGCGTTTGAATATTAATTAGATAGCGTGTTTTCATGCATATCGAAGATAAAACTGGACGGCGGTAAGAGGAAAATAAATGTATTGTGATACCATGAGATTATTTGAAAGCTTTGAACAAGGCCTTATCTAAAAATCACTGTCCAAATCTTGAAATATTCTTGAACAATACACTGAACTCGAGAAAAAACACAAATAAACAAAGTGCAGGGGTAGATTTTCATCTTGCGAGCCATTTTTAACTTATTTGCAAGCGGATGATCCAATTTGGACAGTGAATACTCGATTCTGTGAAACTTATTCTTTTCTATCATGTCATGTTTTTATTGATTTATGTACAGCTGGCTGTGCGCCGTGTCGATTTATGATCATCTATTTGCGTCTTGTATAATCTGGTCAAATGACGTCATATGACCCTTGACATCTTAAGTAAACATGCGAAGTGAAAGTACAGGAGGCGTATATATGTTGTGGTACTTGAAAAGTGTCTTTAGTTTTTTAATATTAATAAATGACCTACACCCAAAACAATAGGATATAAAGCTTCATTTTTCTGAATAATTCTTAAACATGACCTTAAGTCACACGCGTAGCTAAATAAGAAATAGTAGAGATGAAATCAGATATATATCTGGCAGACATATTTCTGTCCCTTGTATGCAATTTTGTCCCCTATAATTTACACCTGCATGCAAGATAACTATTTGACATGCAAGGAAAATAATGTCAAAAAAGCTGTCTTTAAATGTTTTCTGTAACAAAATTTTAAATCATTTAGAAGTATTGTAATTTTCAATAGTAATTAAGGTAGCGACGGATAGCAACCACGTGATCAGTAAAAATTGTGTATTTTCACGTGAATTCATTTTCCGGAATTCCTTACTCCGTCATAGAATAGTCGAAAAACAAAAAGGGGTCCCGAAAGTGTTTTGTTGCTGTGACTGACTCGCCTACAGAAAATATGCACATACCACATAAGTATACGTCAATGTCTGTAATAATGGTAGATCAAATGTTTCATCTGTGTGAAACTTTTTGCTAATCGAAATGTTAAACCAACCACCAATCCATGTACATAGATGCGCTACGTAAACAAAGTTGTTGATTGATGCATCGTAATGTCCGAGTGCTGCATGCTGAGAGATTAAATACTGTTTATATAGTCATTGAGAGGCTAAACAAAGTTTCTTGCAAGAAGAGGAAGTTAGTGGATGCATTCAACTTGGACAACGAAATCATAGTTTCGTTTGGTGAGTGAAAAAAATGTCATAAATTTGTATTCAAAAGTTCAACTCACATTTCCTCTGCTATTTCACAACGCGATTTATAATACAATATGTAAGTTTAAACAAACGACATACAGTAGATGTATTATTTTGTATGTATATATGTATTCCATATGTGCATAAAATGTAACTCCCACCTGTGCATGTGATTGTAAACGAACGGATGTCATGTAAATGTATACCACATTTGTAAACATGGGCTCTCACAACTCTTTTATTAAGAAAATAATAATATCGTTATGAAAATAACCGTTACGAAAATAACATACCTTGAACTACATGTATAAAAGTAATGAAAAACAAATATCTGTATAGACCTACTATCTAGGAGTATGAGGGAACCGGATAAAAAGTGGAAGGGGGAGGGGGCATGTGTTGAATTATAATTCCCTAGACTATAGTATACATATACTATTACTTTGAAATTTCAGTGACCTAAGAAATATATCAAACCTGAAGTTTCGTGTTTCACACAAACATGTAGGTTGGCAAAACCTTTTTAAATAATGTAAATTAATCACAAGTCTGCATATGCCCTCTCATAGGCAAATGTATGCACTGTATGTATAAGTAAGATATGTATACTACACGTATGCCCTTCTCTTGACCCACATTTTGTAAATAAAACAGATATGATAAGTCTATGGCAGTTTATGAAAACATATATACAGGTCATCTCATTGCAATTTATAATTTTGAAACATCAGTATTTAAATTTTAACTGAATATGTGTTGAGACACAGTTTTAAAATTCACATTGTCTGACGAAATCTAATTACTTAATGGTATAATATAGACCTAACTGTGCAAATATCAATTATGATGATCTTTTTTCTAGGCATCAGCCTGAAGACCGAGGGAGGTTAGATAGGACCAGTGCAGGTTGAAGTGGATTTCGAGGCAACAAGTATAACAGCAAGAGAGGTACTATATTTTTTTGGATAAACATTTATAAAGACAATTCTGAGTATATCAGATATTCATCTTTTTTGCTATATCTAAATATATTTATCTATATTTTGAACAGGTACTCCATTTACAGTGATGATGACATATCCCCTGGACCCCCACAAAATGTTTGATCAAGTTCCGAAGATTAAAGAACTACTGCAAAATTTGGGACTGGATGAAAAACATTAAATCACTTATATGAGCTCAGAGCAGTGGATGTTATACAACATACTTTAAACTAAATTGTGAATTTAATACATGTCATGTACTCGTATATTACAAGTACATGCCTTTTGAAAGACAATAATATTGCATAGATGTAAAGGAAATTTCAATGTTGATTATTCTTTCTTAGATATATTAGTAAAAAATGTGCACATGATAGAATACCAATTTTATAACTTCAATCAATGTGTTTGAATTTTCCTTGTAATTCAAAATTTAGTTGAAACATACATCATAGATACATTAATGTATATCAAATTTTTAGAAAAGTTTCATAATGGAACTAATTCACCCCCCCCCCCCCCTTATACATACAGTGAACATAGACCTTCACCTGGGGAAAACTTCAGTTAGTTAATGCAATATACATGTACATGCATTCTCAGTTATCCAATAGTGAGTTTTTGGTTCCATGTGAAACTACAATTAGAAATCTTAAACTTATGAAAGACACACCTATCTGTGAGGGTAAGATGACTCAGATGGACTTACATGTAGTGATCCATGGGCAGTCCATGGGTCTCTTTCCATTGATATTAATTATTTATTGAAATATGAAATGGTTATTTAAACATATTTGGTGTATTATACTGTATAGTGATATAAACTTCTATCAAAAAATATGTATAGGTAATAGATTTGGTCCAGTTATTACAAGAAATTGTATGAAAAATAACTAAATATTTAGGCAATCATTGTGAGTGCGAAAAGGTCAACTGCAATAGCACACACTATATATCATTCTTAAATGGCTCATAGAAACTTCTAGTATTGTGAGTTTGAATGCTCAATATGGTAATTTGGGAATGCTTAATCATTTCAGGTCAATAGTTTATCTCTGCTGACTGTATCTCTTAAAATTCATTTCTAGAAGGGAGGGGGTAGGGTTACAAAATCTGACATAGTTTCAGATTAAACCTCATTTGGTATATATTTTTCTATTCAATATTTTAGACACTACTTGACTTATTGTAAAAATGAAATAAAATCAGAAATTTTATGAGCAGAATTTTGTTGTTGTCAGAAAATGTATGCCTGATAGTATTTGAGAAACGCCATATTTGGGGTAAATTTGGCCAATTGCCAAGTCGATTCATGCCAATGTTTTCCTTAGATGCATTTTGAATTTCTAATCCATGTTGATTTTTTATCTGTTTGTGTTCAATTTACATAACTATACATGACAAACAATATTTCTGGTGTCAATAAAAAAATTATTGGCTTTTGTGTTAATTTGCTCAATTTTGGCATTTTTTGCCTTTTGGGGCTGCAAAAGAGGGGATTTCAATCTCGCTTTCCTCGAAAATTAACCTGATTACTTTTGTTGATTTTTTGATATGTTTTAGGATAAAGTCAAAATGTTATAATAAATAAAATTGAAAAAAATTCAATGAGCGGTTTTTTTGGAGCTAGATATCAATAGCTACCTTAAGAGGCTTGTAAAGATCTTATTGATTGTTTAACCTTTTCTCTACCGGCACATTTTAGAGGTTTTTAGAGACTAAATGACAATATTTTTACATCGACTTAAATCTGCATGTATCACGATTTGGGATAGGCATATGACATATAATTTTGTTAGGAATTGGACAGGGAATACTTTCTTGTAAAGTTTGTCAAGGTATCCCATGACCTCAAAGAGGTCTACGGGGTCAAAGGTCATATAAGTGCGCATTTTTGCATTTTTTCCCTCTGAAATATATATATTACGATCCCTCTCACTAGATTAGAGTCAAAAATAAGGAAATCTAAATGTATGAGCTGATATGCCTTTGAAAATACTACAAAAACATCACAATCAAATTAATCAATTTTATTGAGAAACAAATATTTTTGGTTGCTAAGTAACAACATTCATAGTACAATTTTGACCATAATTTGCCTTTCTGCATACATTCGACACAATTTAAACATAATTACATTGAATGATGATTAGTAAATGTCACATTATTTTAAAAATATAATCTTTAAATAAATCCTAATCATTTAAAAAGGTTTTTAACAAAAAATATGATAATGAGAATTAAGGTCAAAGGTCATAAAATGGAAACTTTGTACTTTATATACATTGTACATATCCATCATTTTCTAATAATATGACGTTTTGCCATTATGTTTCACTAATTAGAATATATATTGCAACATTAAAACAAAGATCTTTATTGTTAATCTAAAATAATTAAATTTTTTGCATTCAAATATATTTGGTTGCTAAGCAACAGCACCTTATCAAATGTTATCAAAAAGTACTACCCGTTTTTCCTCTCTAAGTTCAACGTATACGAATGTTCAAGTACTTACTTTCAATCACTAGATTTAAATGTACTTGCATCATATTTAACAAAAATGTTCTTATATTCAACCTCTTAAAACCTATTTCTAGACATCATTCTTGATACACTGTACTGGGTTGTTCCGATAGGGGCATGTATTGACCAATATCTGTCTATCGACTGGAACTTCACAGCAGACATGTATCAGATAATGCACAAAAATCTGGAAAAAAAAAAAGAATTTCTTAATACTTATCCCTATATACTAATGTATCGTCAGAGCTTTTGAATTCTCAATTGGCTCTGTAAATGTTTTCTATAGTCAAGGCCCTTTGAAAATTAGTAGTATACATTTAATTACTTATGAAATGTTATCAGAGTTGATTAATTGTAGTACACATCTAATAAATGTGTTAGACGCAAAGCAAGATTAATTTTGGTAAAGATAATCTTTTTATTGTGCATTTTATTATTCGTTTTAAACTGGAAATCACTGTCACAATATCGGTACTTTAAAACTAGTAATATCTGTACCATTGCTCTTCAGTGAGAGGATGCGAACTTCCTTGGGAAGCATAATGACAATCCTTCCCCCTAGATATGACCATCTCAGCATAATGGTTGGTGACAACACAGATGGAGAAAACCCAAGTCTTCTGTCAAAAACAGCTTCATAAAATATGCAGTTCTCTGAATAATCGGGTCCCATATCTGAAAGGAAATTGCAAATAAAATCAGTATTGGCCACCATACCTTATTTGTCAGCATTTAGAAAACTTGTCATACTTTATAATTAGAAAAAGAATAATGATTTTCCGTTTTTTGTCTCTTTTTGTATATATGTGATACCTAGTAATGTAGTAAAAAAGAGTAAAATGGTACACACATATCCGTGTATCATGACGCCATGATTCCATTTGTGAATGCATTATCTGGATTTATTTGAATGTTAACCAAATGTATACAGATTTAACCCTACATTCAACCTCAAAGAGTCATACCAACTGAATGCCAGGCTGTCGCTCCGAATGAAATGTCACAGTTCTTGGATCAGGTGTCCCTGTGTCCTTCATAACATCATCCTTCCAATGCATGTCTGGCTTTGCCAGTACACTGTCACTAGTGGACGATACCTGGGAACTTCCCCCTAAATATTGGGATGTCAATACCCTTTTTAAAGATGAAAAGAAATTACAATTAAGAATTGTTGGTTTATTTTTTAAAGCAAAATATGTTTCATGGTAGCACGGGACAGTTTCGCACTTAAGTACAGCTCAAACTTATTTAAAGATAAGAGATGTCCTTTATTTTAAGTGACATTTGGTAGGGGATTGCGTACATGTGTTAGAAATGAATGGAATATTTTATTATACATTGCGAGTGTAGCAGAGTGCGTAATGAAAAAAAAAGATATGCATCATGTAGGTGTCAGCATTATGCCTAGCATATACAGGGGAGGGGGGGGGGGGGTACTGAAGAAATTCTGGTCCAACAAAAATACTGCAACTCTGAGGGAAAGTATATGACCCCAGATATAAAAGTAGAATTGAACTGGTTCTTCATGTTACACAGTGTCTAAATCCCCTTGCATGGTACTCTGATGGGGTGTGGATTTAGTTGAAATTAGAGAAAATCTAGGCAAGATCATAGCTCATAGCATACCAGTACCAGCATGTATGGATGACATGTAATTTATGGTCATAAGCTACTAAGTGTATATAAAATACATTAATTTGGATAAAAGAGAAATCTATATGACTTTTCATTGGCCTGTCATAATCAGACTTTGATGATGTTACGTACACCCCCCCCCCCCCCCCCCCATTTCGGCCCAAACACACATTTCGTTTATATTTCTGTTACAATATGAAGAAAATAATTCAAATCATGATAATAAATTCTATCATTACAATGACGTAATATGTGTTTTCCTAACAGATTGTGTTTTCTTTTCATAGAAAGATAATTTTTATAAACATGGAAAAATCCTGGAAAATAGCCTTCTCACCAACGGTCATGAATGCCCAGTCTAATTAAAACCACCCCATTCCCCTTCTCATTGCACAGTAAATCCACCCACTTCTTACACTCGCGCGTCAGGTAAGGAGAGAATTCTGGAAAAAGGGGGGTGCTAATCAGACGGATTAATGCCGGACCAGGACAGATTAAATGATGTCAGCTCTTAATAAACACTTGGTTTAGGAATCATAAAATATAAATATTTTCTTTCATGAAACGAAAAATTATGGCATCAAATCGCGTTAATTAATCGTGAATTTTTCATAACATGACAAAACTGCAATTTTTTTTTCCTAGTCAGCCTATGCGGCTACATCAACTTACATGTACATGTTTATACTGAATGCATGATCGTTTGGGTCATCCTGCAACAGGAGATCCAGGGCATCTTCTTCTGACATCAGGTCGTTTTAATGATGTAAAATACAAGCCTTCCCTGTGACAGTCACAGTGAAGCTGTGTTGTTTTCGTTGAAACGGAAACACGTGTGTTGCCCGTGCACACTTTCAGAAAACCCCGCGATCCCGATCACGGAAAAATAAAAGTATAGACTTATAGGCTTTATGCCAACTTCTTTTTAGTTTTCTTTGTTTGGTATGGGAAAAAATATTACTATTCCGAACAAATATAACGTTTATATCTGAATTTGAAGTATTTTATTTATCTTTTTTTTTTTAATTTACTCTCTGCGGATGTAACATTCTCAGTAAGTGTTTTATGAAGTTACATGTAGGTTGTGTAACTGTTATATACCAATATTGGTTTTATGCTTTTTTTTAAAAAAGCAGAGAATACCTGGCTGATTATTTCATACATATGTGTATATTGTTTTAGTGTATCAAAAGGTACTGAATTTACTAAAAGAGGACAATACACATTTTATAGTTTTCACCACTTTGCGACGCGCGTCGATCGCTTTTAGCGACGACGTTTTGTGTCTAATTTTAAAGAAAACCGAGCAGCATGTCCTAATTTCATTTTATCATAATATAAAAACTACCGAGAATTATAATATCTACTTTTACAGGCTGTATTTACTTTTCCCTATTTCCATATATAAATATAGGTAAAACGCCGATATGTTTAAACATTTAGAAATAAAATCGTAAGAAAACGTACATGTGCAAAAAATTGCTATTTTCTTATAACTTTGCTGGGCATTAAAAATAATTTTTATATCTTCTGAAAGCAGGGAATATATGATTTTCAAAAATATAAAAAAAATATTGAATTCATAAGGAAAATAAAAAAAAAATCATATTGAAGGGGAAAATGACCTTGCGACAAAGCGTTGCGTCATATTTAGACGAAGCCATCCTTCACTTTAAATGCTTTTTTTAATCTAATGGCTTTACTTACTTTATTGATTTTTACATAGTCAAAACATAGAGAAAATTTCCAAAAATATGATAGATAGATCAGATATCTTATGACCGTAGTTTCAAAGATTTAGATGCACTCCTTTTGCGTAGTCCTGTTTTTACGCGCCATCGGTCAAATTGACCGGTACGGTAGAGAAGGGGTTAAGGCTACAGATTAAATATATTTTAGAAATGTGCTTAAATTAACTTATCCAGAAACCACACAAAAGACACTAATAAAATGTGTTTTAAGATAAAGAAATTGGTGTAAGAAATGCAGTTAACAACAAACTTTTATTTAAAAACACACACATGTATATGCAAGGTGAAGATAACGAACAGTGTATTTATTAATGTAAAATTCATTTGAAAATCAACCGAACTGTAAATATCTATCACTCCTTATCTTTTCTTTTACAAGTTTGTTTTAGTCGTTGTTAGAATAATAATATTTGTACTAATTTCGTATCATGCAATAAAAATATATATTCAGGAACCGTTCATTACTGTCGGTTCTTGACTAATATTGATGAATCGTCGAGCATACTGATTGTTTGCAACTTATAGATATTAATATACAATACAGTATGTTCAAATCAACCAACCAATTGATTAGTAACTACTACTACTACTAGTACAGTAGTAGTAGTATTAGAAGTAGTAGTAGTAATGTAAGAAGTCTTAGAAGTAGAAAAGGCAGCAGCAGTAGTAATAGTAATTGTAGTATTACATGTAGTTGTAGTAGTAGTAATATTAGTAGTATTAAAAGTAGAAAAACCAGCAGTAGCAGTAGTAGTAGTAGTAGTAGCAGCAGCAGCAGTAGTAGTAGTAGTAGTAGTAGTAGTAGTAGTAGTAGTAGTTTAAGTAGTGGTAGTAGAAGTAGTCTTAGAAGTAGAAAAAGAAGTACATGTAATAGTAGTATTATAATAGTAGTAGTCGCAGTAGTAGTAAAGTTATTAGTCTTAGAAGTAGAAAAAGCAGCAGCAGCAGTAGTAATAGTAGTTCTAGTAGTACATGTAGTTGTAGTAGTAGTAGTAGTAGTAGTAGTATCACTAGTTTTAAAAGTTAAAAGTAGAGAAAAGAGCAATAGTAGTAGTAGTAGTAGTAGTAGTAGTAGTAGTGGTAGTAGTAATAGTAGTAGTAGAAGTGGTAGTAGTAATAATAATGTTAATAGTCGTAGAAATAGAAAAAGCAGCATGTAGTCTTCGTAGTAGTAGTAATAGTAGTCATAGAAGTAGTTTTAGTAGTGGTAGTAGAAGTAGTAGTAGTAGTAGCATAATTAGTGGTAGTAATAGTAATAGTAATAGTAATATTTGTTGTTGTTGTTTTAGTAGTATTAGTAGTTTTAGTAGTGGTAGTAGTAGTAGTGGTGGTGGTGGTAGTAGTAGTAGTAGTAGTAGTAGTAGTAGTAGTAGTAGTAGTAGTAGTAGTCTTAATATTAGAAAAAGAAGTAATAGTAGCATTATAATAGTAGTAGTTGTAGTAGTAGTAATGTTAGTAGTCTTAAAAGTTAAAAGTAGAAAAAGCAGCAGCAGCAGTAGTAGTAGTAGTAGTAGTAGTAATAGTAGTAGTTGTTGTTGTTGTAATAATAATAAGGATAATAGTAGTAGAAGTAGTAGAAGTTGTAATAAAAATAATAACGATAGTAGTAGTAGTAGTAGTAGTAGTAGTAGTAGTAGTAGTCTTAGAAGTAGAAAAGAAGTAGTAGTAGTAGTTATATTAATAACGATAATCGTAGTAGTAGTAATAATAGTAGTAGTAGTAGTAGTAGTAGTAGTAGTAGTAGTAGTAGTAGTAGTAGTAGAAGTAGTAGTAGTAGTAGAAGTAGTTGTAGTAGTAGTAATGTTAGTAGTCTTAGATGTAGAAAAAGCAACAGCAGCAGCAGTAGTAGTAGTAATACATGCAGTCGTAGTAGTAGTAGTAGTAGTAATAGTCATAAAAGCAGTTTTAGTAGTGGTGGTAGTAGTAGTAGTTGTTGTTGTAGTAGTTGTAATAATAATTGTAGTAGTAGTAGTAGTAGTAGTTTTAGTAGTGGTAGTAGTGGTACATGTAGTAGTAGTAGTAGTAGCAGTATTAGTGGTAGTACTAGTAGTAGTTGTTGTTGTTGTTGTAGTAGTAGTAGTTTTAGTAGTGGTAGTAGTAGTAGTTATAATAGCAGTAGTAGTAGTAATGGTAGTTGTAATAGTTACAATAGTAGTAGTACTAGTAGTAATGGTAGTTATAATATTGGTAGTAGTAGTTGTTGCCGATGTTGTTGTTGCAATAAATGTATCATTAGTAATTGAGTTATACAATTCGAAAGTTTGTTTTACCTTTGTTAGTTTGGTGTTTTTGTTGTTTCCGCCTTCTCAGGACAACACACACTAAAATTAGTAGGGCTACAATAACACATACTCCACCTAACACACCTCCCACAACTACCCCTACATCAGGTACATCTTCTATGGATGTGGTCGTGTTGTAGAGAGTATTCACAGTTGTGTTAGAGAAGCCCGAGTAGGTGGATGCTGTGTCCATCAAGTCTTTGGTAGTGAATGGTGAGGTCCTATCATCATAGACATGAAGATTAGAAAACAAGTTAACATGTACATGTATTACAAAATGAAAAGAATACATCACTATCAACTGCTGACTTACATATTGGGACATGATGGATCAGCAAGAAAACACTGGTTCTCTGTGTTGATTTTCAGACAGGCGGGATCTACAAACACAGACCGTGTTAAACTCATTATAGAAATATATTTTATTCAATTATGACTGTAAAGGTACTTCCCCATACCACATCTTAATATTGAAAAACCTTCAGATTTCTATAAAAATTTACATGTATTTTGTCGAGGATGTATATTAACCAAATTCCCGAAGAAAAATATGTTTAGCGGCCTTTTCTAGAGTACAGTCACTTCCAAAAATAGAACACATCACTTTAAAAGAAGCAGTGTTAATATACATGTACATGCATTTTAAGGCACTGTCTTTATCAAAACGATAGAAATGTGTTTCTTTCATATGAATTGAAGAAAATGTATTGCATTTGACTGTTTTCAATAATTTTTCATCTACTGAACTATGTCCTTGGTTTCAAGGTGATGAAAATGCACATCTGGTAGTCAAATTTTGACTAATCATAGCCTATCATATCCGGGGAATTCTGTTTTTAAAAACCTACAGATTTTTTAAACATTTCAATATGTTTTACCTCTACACTCCAGCAATCATTATACATAAGAAGTAGATAGGGAATCGGATAATTTGATAGCCTAATGATCCCCTCTAGGTTAAAAACCTTGGGGGGAAAACGCATATTGGAAAATGGTGTCTAAAATTCCTATCTCTGCAAATATATTTCATTCATCATTTACATTACTAAATTATCATTTCAAGAAATATTACAGGGTGGTTTTTGAAAAGCAGGTTAAAGCATTAAATCTTCAAATAATTAAAAACAACTTTCATCGATTGGTGTAAGCTTTAGGGATCGAGCTTGAAGTTAGAAAAAGCCTATCGTTACTATGGAGCTTAGTCTACGTCATTTGGACACTGACATGACGTCACAATAGATGAAAAAAAATTATGTCGTCAAATCTAGTTGGAACAAAGTGATGTCGATCAGAATGATTTTTATATTTTTAACACTCATTCAGAAAATGCAAACCTATGCTCAAGTTACAAATTTTGGGAAATTCGAATATTTTAAAACACCCGAATTATGCATTCCTCGTTCCCTTGGTAATCTTTAGTTCCTTGTAGTTTTTAACAATACCATACAGACATGCGATGGGAGTATTAACGACATGTAGTACTGCGTACATTCCGAGACGTGTATTAAAAAGTGTTTTAGATAAAAGAAAATTACATTACAACACCCATGATCCATACTGTACGTACAATAACACGAACGTACGACATTTAGGCCTAGATATAAGGCCTAAATATGTGACAAATCTGTCAGTGTATGATCTAAATTGAACACGCTGAAATCGTTCGACACAACAGAGATATGCACATACATGTACATGCTCATTTATTATGGATTCTGAGGGCCTCGAACACGATTTTTGTCGTGTAAATGAATATATGCAAGGTGAAGATAACGAACGGTAATCAATCTCATAACTCCTACAAGCAATACAAAAAAGATAGTTGGGCAAACGCGGACCCCTGGACACGCCAGAGGTGGGAACAGGTGCCTAGGAGGAGTAAGCATCCCCTGTGTACCGGTTACACCCGCCGTGAGCCCCATATCCTGATCAGGTAAACGGAGTTATCCGTAGTAAAATCAGTGTGTCAAGAATGGCTTAACAATCGGTATGAAACACGTCAGACAGCATTTGACCCAATGCGAGGTTGTATTGACGAACTAGATCGTTATAACGACCATATAATTTGCGAAATGCTGACTTCAATCGAGACTGTTGAAATCCCTGTACCATCAACTTGTTTGTCAGTAGCTTACCTCGATTTAAAAATTGACTATACCCAGAGCAAGCTCTTGCATATCGAATCAGTTGAGATATATAAACACCATATGCAGGTGATAATGGAATATTGCTACATAAATGTGGGAAGTTGACGATGGAGAAGCTGAAATCATACCGTTTGTCATACAGTTGAGTTGTCAGTTTGGCGTTAATGTCTACTTTCAATAAAATATCTAAGTATGAAGCAAAAGTGGACGACTCTGTAGTGTCCTTTATTTCGAGCTCACATGGATATATCAAATCGACATATGAATGAAAGTTATCATTGTTAATAGACAAAACGTCATCGATATATCTAAAAGTCGAATTGAAGGTCACAGCGAGATATTTTTTTTTCTTACGTAGAAGTTTTTGAATAAATTCTGCTTCATATGAATATAAAAACAGGTCAGCTAACAAAGGAACACAATTCGTGCCCATGGGAATTCCAACAGACTGTTGGAAGACCTGATCACCAAAGACCACGAAGATATTGTGAAAGAGGAACTCTAGAATATTTTTTATTTCAACTTCAGAGTACTTGTGCGTGGAATCAGAGTGGTGTTTAACAAAGTAAGTTTTTGAATGACTGATCACTAGATACGAATATTTCCGTTTTCCGTTTTTGATGAGGAAGCAACTGTCTATGATGTCAAAAAGTCTTTTTAATTTATCGTGAGGAATGGTCGTGTATAGTGTTGAAAAGTCATAGGTTTTAATGCTATTGATTTGGGGGAAATTCTGTGATTTCAAGTTTACTAAAAGTTCTTTAGAATTTTTTGGAATCCACATTTGATTAACACCATTTCTGGCATATGTAGTCGCACAGTAAGTTTGGAGTTTCTCCTTCACAGCTGTTAACATTTTCGTGAGGAGCAAAGATAGGGGCTTTGTTTGTAAGGGTTTTTATGTAGTTTAGGAATCCAGTATAGGTACGGTAACTCATATTCATTCGACCCATTGACTGGAATATTAAATGTGTCTAAAACTGAATCATGGTTTTGAAGAATTTCGTCTTTTGAAAGGGCAGTTGGAGTATAAGTATGATTACCAAAAGTGGAATTAATGCCAAGTTCGTTTAAAATACAATTGAAATAATGAGCCTTACAAACAAAGACAATGTTGTTACTAGCCGTGTCAGCTGGAACCAAAACATTTTCCTCATGTAACCTATCGAATTCTCTTATCACTTCTGGTTTACTAAACACAGAAGGATAGATGGTACGTACTTTTGTTTCCATGTGTCTAATGCGGGATTTTAATATCCCTCTGATGCTTTTAACCCATTCTGACAATGTATCAAGTTCTTCTTTTTCATATTTAGCCCATCGTCTGGCATAATCTTCGACAGAACTCATAATAGAGATGAAGTTCTGTCGCCAATTAAAAGACCGAGGTTCTCTGTATTTTAAGAATAAGTGATTTGAGGTCCTCATTTTCAACTATATCAACATCACCAGTAATGACATGTCCAGCTGGACTGTAGTTGAAAGAAGATGAAGAACAAGAACATGTTGGTGGATAAATTTTGCAAAGGGGGTTGCAATGTCATATAGCTTTAGATTATATACATATATTTTATTTAGATCATGACGACATCGACCGTATTCTTTCAGGTTTAAATAAATTATAAGGAAAACATAACAAACACATGTGACTGTCAGTACATGTAGCACACACAAAATTGCATTTTGTTTTATAGGAGATTCGATATGTCTACCCGTCATTAATTATCAGAAATCACACAAAAGAAATGACCTACAATAGATACATTGAAAGTTGGCAACAAGATCTAACATCATAATCTGTAATATATGAAGACGTCTCACGGGAGGTACTGAACGACTGTGTGTCATAACGCAATATGTACGCAGAGTTTACGACTTCGCGATGTATATATAACTATAAGCATTTTCTCTCCCGAGCGTTGTTTTGTATAGAACCGGCTTGTTTGTATTATTGCGATTCGTTTGTTGCTGTTTTTTTAATTCTATTTTTTTTTTTTTTTTTTTGCTTTCAAACAATCAGTCCTAATACGGTCTACAAAATTGACCAAAATGCCATCAGGTTCGTTGAATGTGTGATAACGTTCGTGACTCGTGAGTACCGTTTCTAACGTTATTTGACGTGGTATGGGGGTTTACCTTAAGTGTATAATAAGAAACAATTTCTTACGTTTGTATATCTCATTGGCAAGGTACGGCTTACTCGGACAACCATTGATGAAGTGTTGACATTTGCTATAGTACAACTGGCCCCCTTCTGTCTCCAAACAAGAACCTTTACAAGAAAATAAAGATAACGAACAGTGATCAATCTCATCAATAATAAATAATACAAATTGAAAGACACGGATCCTTAACATAACATATTTCGGATCAGGTGTCTAGAAGGATTAAACACTCCTTGTCGACCGGTCAGACCCGTCATGAGCCCTATATCTTGATCAGGTAGCTACAATCAGTATGTAAAGAACTGTCTAACAATGAACATGCACTACATCAGACTGCATATGAACCAATAGCAGGTTGTAATGGGTAATTATATCATTATGACGAGTATAGAGTTTGTAGAAAATGTTGAATATATATGCATTTTATTGGATTAGAGTTACTTAGCAATCTTTTAAAACAGTTGTCTTCATGTGACATGTGTATCATATTATCTATATTTTAATCTGTTGTGTCTTGGGTGACTTTTTGCGCATCCATCTGCGATATATCTCATTTTTCTAAATGTTTTATATTATTATACAACTTGTGACTGACCCACAGTGGTTAAATTTTCACCAATCGCTGTTAGTGGAGTGTTGTTTATGTTATCTCATACATTGGTATTGATTTTAAAGAAAACATGACTCAGAAGATGAAGAAAAGCAAACAACAAAGATAAATGAAATGCATAAGAAAAATGAAGGAGGGAACGCTGGACAAGTGATGTGGAAGACATAAGG